>NC_082346.1:40020470-40107970 GCF_027477595.1 Haemorhous mexicanus
GTAAGAACTTCTTTTTTAATGACTATAGCCCCGTATCTAAGGTATTTACTTAGAACAGAGCACATGTATTTAACTCAATTTTGTTACTCTCAAACCAGTTGGGATGCAAAGCTGTTTGTTGCTTAGGCAAGAATAAGGCCTGCAGGTATGAGCATTCTCTTCTTGTAGTGCATCCTCACATCTTGCTTTTTTTTTATCAAGAAATGTGGCATGATGGGTACCCATTGATGCAAAGTGGTAACTAGCTCAAATTCTCCAACACTCCCCCCACTAGTTCAATTACAATGTCATAAGAGCATAATAGGTTCCATTCTCCTGCTCACAAATGAGGTGGGGATCAGGCCATTTAAATTCATTCTACTTATGACCTACTGTGCAGGAGGGTTTGCAGGTGCATTTCTTGGGCTGGAGCGTCAGTTCCCTTAGCATGCCATTAGATCTAGTATTTGGAATTATTTTTAATTCTCAGTTCAGCATTTAGGAAGCATAGTTTGACAATAAGACAGCCTTCAAAACTCTAGAAAAAAAAGAGTCTAACACAAGCGAATTGGAAGAATATGGACAAAAGGAAAGTAGATGAGGAGAGAACAGGAAAGATAAACAAGTGAAGAAATGGAAGTGTGAATTATTGCCATTTAATAAGGGTTTCTGTGGTTTGTACACATCTATATGTACTCACATTCAAGTAAAAACCCTACACAGATCATAGCACTAATACACTCTCTCCCTCCCTCCCCTAAGGCTAGACCTACAAGATCTAGAATTTATTTCTCCACTCGTGACCTTTCATAGCTATCAGGTATAAATGATTTCCTTTCACTTATGTCCAGGCTACATTTGAAGGTCCTGTAGGTCTCCAGCAAGAATTATCTGTAGATAAACCTGCACTATTTCTAAGTCACTTCTACACAATAAAAAAATAACAATATCTGTGCAATCATTTTTTATGTGAAAACCTTATTCATTTCAAGCAACCTTTAGTTTTCACAGCCCTTGCTGCATTTTTACAAATGAAAATTGTGCATTTCTTTCAAGTATTTTTAATTCCTTCTAAGTAAGAAGCTGCTAATACTATAATGACTGCTTTATAGTCATGTCAGTACATACACTCACTTTCCCCAAGCTGCAACTGTAAAATAATGAAGGCTACCATTGGTGAATTAAATGTCTTTTTTGTCATGGAGGATCATTGGACTGAATTCTCCAGAGGTTTAAAGTACATGGTAGTGGCAATGAGATCAAGAAAAATCAAGTCACTGGATACAAAATATATGTAAAAGCATTTTACAAATGCAGTATAAGGAAGGGCTTAATTTTAGTGCCTTGGTAGAGTAGTAACTTTCATTCCTGGTCGGAATTTAGTTTAAATGAATTAAGCAAATTTTTCTGGACAGTTAGTTATAATAGATGCTATAATATTGCACCAAAAGCAAATAAGACAGTGAAATAGATAGTCCTGTGGTACTCAGTACAGTTTCTTTTTAAGAGCTGTATCCTACACCTTCCAGCAATAAAACAACCTTAACATAATGAGGATTCTTAAATCGAAGGGAGTGGAAAGAGTAAAGCCCAGGCTAAGTTCTTAGTTCAAGGAGTAGTGTAAAATCATCTTCATTTGGAGTTCTTCTCAAGCTTTCAAAGTAACTTTACTTGTCCTCCATCTTACCCATAGCCTACCTGTCCACACCTTACCCTTTTGACTCTTTTTACTCTTTCATGATGTTGCAGTTTGGAGATGAAATCTCACTGGGCACTCCCACTCCTAGGGAACATCCCCCTTCTACCTGGCTCAGCATCCTCTATCAGAACTCACTTTTCAGAGATATTCTCATTAGTTCGCTCGAAGGTTTCCTTAATACACACTTTGGGATTATTATGCATTAAGGAAATTGCATGAAAATAATTATTTGTGTTCAGAATTTTCAACATGTGATGGTTAGTATCTGGCAAAAATTTTCTTCTTTACTAGTATTAGTGTCTGCCCAAGTGTGTTGGAAAAGTAGTCATGTTCTGCATACTGAGTAAAGCACTTTGAAAGGATTAAAAAATGCTTGGTCTAACATTGGCAGAATCTTACCCCTCAGAAAGACATGAGGCATTTTTGTATTAACCATCCTCTGACTTAAAGCAATGAAAATCAAAATGTGGCAAAGTGAAACACCATCTTTTAAGATAATTGAAGGCAGGTTTATGTCTCTGTAAGTGGCATAATTGTGGCAGGTACAATTACCACATAGTAAGTCTTCACTCAGAAACTTGACAGATTGGGGAACAAAAATACTCTCCTGCTCCAACAGAGGGCAACAGGGAATCTCCAGCTGATGTGCCTTGTCCTCAGTGATTTCAGAGACACCTGATAGCATCTGAACTGAAAGACAGACAAACTGAGTAAACTTCCATATTTCATGAAAATTTTCTTTCATTTGGTCATTGCTGTCTGTCACTGAATCCAAAGAACTTATAATTAGATCAACAGTGCTTCCAACTGAGAATGCAGGTGAAGTAGCTGGAGTCTATACATCTTTGAAGTCAGCTCTTCAAACCCTAGCAAACTCAGCATCCATGCCCAAAAGACTTATTCCAGTGGTTCATACTATGTGTAGGATTGCACACATGTTGCAATATCAAGGTAGTGCATCAAGAATGTAAGCACAATTTGGATGATCTAACTCACCTCTGCCTTGCCTAACCTTTCCATGAGAGCTAAAATTGATTTCATGAGGAAATGATGAGTCCTGGGTCCTTATTTGTCTTGGAAGAGTCAAAATGCAGTCTTTTTGCTATGAAGGGGAGTGGGTGGTATAATCCATAGACTGGCTGTAAAAATGTCTTTTAACATATGTAGATAAGGAAATGCTTTTCTTTCTTTTGTAGCATTTTGGTAATCACCTGGCCAAGCACCTCCTGCAGCCTTTTACTCCAGCTGTAGGAGAACAGGATGTGGCTGTGTGGTACAAAGAATTCCTTTTCATTGTGTACAGATTAAAGGCACATCTAAAATCATAAAATCATAGACTATGCTGATTTTGGAAAGGACTCATCAGGATGGATCATAGAGTCCAAATCCTGGCCCTCAACCCAAGAATCACACCATGTGCCTGAGAGCTATAAAATACTCCTGTCTTCAGATAAACCTGGTCCAATACAGTGAGTTTTACAATCTAATCTTGGTAAAAATTTTAAAGCAATTCCAATGTTGGTAGTGGTAATAAAATTAAAGACAAACTGGAGATGCAGAGATTTCTTCCCTCGATCTGAATCTGTAGAGATTTATTCACTTCCCAGCTTGTCTTTGTACATTCAAAGGGTTGAACCTACAAAGATATGTACCTGTAAGGTATGTACCTGTTAGGCATGTGTTTAGGTGATTGTTAAATATCAGTCTAAAATGGAAAAAAAATTATCCACACAGAGCATGTGGAATGGAATCCAGAAAGACCAGGCTACTCCATTTGAGCAAGATAATATTATCTGCCACAGTGTAATAATATTAAGATTAGTATGCCACATAGAACAGAGCATAACTCATTTTGCAGAAGTGCAGGTTTATTCTATATAGAAGAGGGAAGTAGAATTTGCAGGTGAAATTGAACTAAACAATAGTGTGTGCATAAAGTAAAATTGTCATTGTAATAACATGATTGAACATTGCGTTTACATTTGCATAGATGAGAACCTGAAAAAATCCTCAGGATACAAACAACTTCAAACTTAAACATAATATGCATACTGCAGAAGCTTTAGCCTGTGTTGAGGCTGCAAAAAGTTGGAGATGGCCATAAGAAAGAACTTCTGGAAGTATTTGGGTCCTTCTCTGTTACAGCACTGATCTCACTATAGATGGTATAATTAAGGCTTGGAGAAATGACTCATTAAATTGTGACAGGTTCATGTATCTTGCAGTTAAGGAAAATAGATGGAGAAATATTCTGGGGATGCCAAATGAAGAGATCGTTTCTTTATTTCAGTACCACTTCACCCCACCTGGAGAAAGTTCATGAAGAGCACTATCTGTTAAGGGTATGTTGAGAGATATGATGCTTCAGACAACATTAGACTCAGCTATGTCTCTTTTGAAACAAATATGCTGCCATTTCTTCTTTAAAATATGAATACAGGCTGTGAGTATGAAGAGTTGTATTGACTAGTTTTGTGCCTTTGTATCTGTCATCTTTGGGGTGAAAAGTTTTGTATGGCAACATCTGTATGCAGACTTCTTTTGAACAGGAGATATTGTTATTTTTAATGGGAGGCTTTAAGTGTCTTGGGGCTTTAAAAATGATTTTTCAACAATTTCCAAAATCTTTAATAGGTGTTTTTTTTTAAATTTTAGATTCTGATATTGGAAAGAAAATGAAGTAAATTCTTTGTGAATACATTTTTTTATGAGAGAAGTTTCTATAGCAAAAATATTTATAGTAAAATTAGAATTTGAGGAGCTCAGTTTCAAACAGGGAAAAAAGAGAGTTTTGCTTAAAACTGGTAACAATAAATTTCCATTTTTTTAATGGTAAAAATTCCAGTTAGTAAAAGATAATTGATTCCTGTTCATTTTCTGGTTCTCCTTTAGTAAAGGTGTTTCCGTTTTCCATTACTAGAGAGCTTTATCTCTTATGCAGCATCCTCTTCTTGCCAACCAAGCTGTAAAAAATATCTCCATGCTTTCAAGGGAAAAAATTAAAACAAAACCTGAGAATTAATAATCTCCCACTTCTCGTATTCTCATTTCAATAGAGAAAGCACTAAAGAGGTTTCAAAGTATGGGTTCTGATGAAGCAATATTAATTTCACAAAATCCTTATATAGTTTATAGGGATGGAAAAATCAAACACAAACAAAACTATTCAGTGGTTGCAGAGCAAAGAGTGAAGTGCTGAAGAGTAAGTGACAGTTGAAAAATTGTTGCCATCCCCAAATGTTGGGTGTGGGTGAAATCCCAACAACTTGGGATTCAAAACAGAGAATGAGGAGGAAAGAATTTGAAGGAAAGGTTTTATAAATCTTAGCTCATTACTTTCATAATGGTTTTGCCGGCAACTGTATTTTGCCATTCAATAAGTTTCTTTTCTCTGGTAGAAGTGGTTTTTATGATATTTTGTAAATTGGTGATGTTGCAAGCTTTACTGCAGCAGGAATGCATTGTGTTGCTGTGGCAGTGCTGAGTTTTATGTGTTGCTGTGCACTTCTCCCAAGGTTTAACTCCTTTGGCCTTCAGCTCTCTACTGATGCACACAAGGTACAAGCAGCCAATTGATGCTCACCTTATCACAGCGTGCTGCTACAGTATAAACTAGCTAAGAGGCTTGCCAGACCAGTCTGCATAGGCTGATATTAAGTCTTCCATTAAGTGAGACAGACTGGATTACTGATTTTGGAATTGATGATGGATGAAGAAGCCCCAGAGAGATGACATTGCTCTAAATTTGTAATACTGAGATTAGGGAGTTTTTCTCTGTTATGTTATAGTAATGGGCATTTCTCAAAGACAGAAGGAAGAAAAGATTAGAATTGGTGCCTACATGTTGAGGGAGGTGGAAAGGAAGAAATAATCACAGCTGAAGTTCAAATAAGGGTTTCAGAAGGTGCTAAATACATTGGAAAAAAATAGAAAGCTTCTTCACCTCAAATTCATCACCAAGGACAGAAGGATGGTTTTATAATTGAGAGTGTCAACTCTGCAGTACCTGTCACTTTATCTGTCTGCAATATGCCATACACATTTATAGTGATGTATAAGTAATAATAATAATTTTGTGCTTGAAGCAAAAGATATGGATTTAGGCAATCCTTTTCATACCCATCTTTGACACAAATTTCTTGTGTGGCCCATGGGCAAGTCAAATTTCTACACCTCTCTACACTTTCTACTTTGCAAAATGGGAAAATTTTCTTTTTGAGGAATCTTGAAAGACTATACCAATAGTGGCAATTTGTCGTGAGAGCCTGAGCTAAATACACATCAACATTTTATTTGCTTCCAATTCTTCCCAGGGAGAGACTTCCATTTCTAAAACTTTCACCAGGTGCTGACTCTTACATAGGGTCTGTGGTTAATCACCAAACCCCAGCCTTGTTCTGTTAACTTGTTTTACTCCTATGAAAGTCACAACTGAAAGTTCAAAAAGTAGGTGTTGTATAACAGATTACGGGGATGCGGAGGACATCTGTCCCACTCAGTGAACAGGCCTTGGAACAGATGTCTCAAATTTCTTCAAATCCAGAACATGCTGTCCATTTTTCTGTAATAAACAGAATTTTTCCTCTCTGTCACTGAGTACCTAAGTATTATCTTTAACGCATAAAATATGTAAATTCTTAAAGCATCATTTTGCTCTTTAGTGAGTTTAGATATTACAAAACGGTTTAATTATAAAAACAGACAGACCTAGTCCTGGGACCTGTGCAGCTAGAAATAAATGTGCAATCAAAACTGCAATTACCTGCAGAATTTAGTGTAAACAGATCAGCAATCACATAACAAACACAGGCTAGTTTGCATTCTGATATGAATACAGTTAGATCCAAAGCAATTTTCCTTTATTTATCTTAGCTGCTCAGCATAAATAAAGCAAGGGCATTGAAGCAATTAGCATAATTAGAGTATCGTGGTCAGGCCCTGTGTGATTTCTAGAGACGTTTCACTTAAGAATTCTTTTTCCCGTACAAGAGTTTCCCTGAGCCACTAAAATATCGCTTTGGGCATTTTTGTATTTCAAATTTGCAAGTTGTCAATTTGAAAAACCCTTGACACAAGGATGTGAAAGCATCTCACAGACAACCACAGAAGGTATACCCTCAGCTTTTCATTACTAAGAAACTGGGGAATTTCCTTTTTCAGCTCTTTCTCCTTCTTGACGTTTTAACCCTAGAAATGTCAGGTTTAATTATTTCAGGTACCGCCCAGCAGACCTAAGGGTTAAAAACAACCTGTTCCCCCAAAAGGTGTGACATTTATGCCACTTCAGGGGTGGCACTTATAAAGACAATTTCCAGCATTCCCATGACACCCTTCTTCAGTCTTTTATTTGCTTCTCTCTGCTAGCAGCACTGGAAGAGCTTGTGTGGGAAGAGGCGTTTTTATTTCCACAATACCTAGAGCCAGCTTTTTACCAGTACCTCTGCTGTTGTGATTGCATTTGGAGAGCTGACTGTGGGATCACTGCTGGATGTTTATAGGGCGAGTGCAGATTTATAGCAAGCTTGTATTTTTTTTAGGAGACATGCCATGTTCTCTACCAGAATGGCTGGGTGTAGATGTAAAGTACTTGTCCCAAAGTACTATTAGCAAATGCCAAAGCCTGCTGCAAGTATGGGAACAAAGTAAATGTGAATGGGAGAAGAGAAGGACTAGGACTGTATCTTCTTTTTCCTTGCATTCCATTTTTCTTCTTCATTAATAAACATTTCAACAAGGAAATAGCAAAAGATGTAGAAATTACAGTGGGTTTCTTTTATCTTTATAAATTGAAAGAACTATTGTTTCCAGTAGGACACAATGGATTTCTGAGCCAAGTTGTGAAACAGTGGACTTCAAGAGCATGGGCTGGCTTCAGGCAAGGCAGCATGTATACTGTGCAATTAATTGCTAAATGTAGAAGAGATTTTGATTATTAAATTAGGTCTCCTATAATTTTTAAATTGTCTTTGTCAGTGCTTTGAAATCTCTCTCATGCAGAAGAACTTGTGACCTCATTTATCACATTTTTCTCCTTATTAGCACATGGTATCAGAGGTACAAAAAAAGGGGAACCTATAAGGCAGAATCAGAATGTAAGCCATAGATGGCAGGACCAAGATATTTAGAGTAGTCTGATCTGTTTTTAAAGACTGTTGTTAAATGAAGAATTACAAAAATAATAATAGAGCCAGAGTAAAGAACAGTTGTGAATGTGCTTTAATTGTAATGTCTCTACTCAGGATGAAAGTTTCTCCTCTCCCTGTCCTTTCATTTCCCTTCCATTGCTTAAAATGTATAATAGACAGTTTTAAATGTTTGTCATTTCTTTTCCTAAAGGAACCAAAAAGAAAAGCACCAATTAAGTTTATCCAGGCCAAAACATTATTTCTCACATGGTAATAATCCCAGTAAATTAATGCTGACACTGGGCCTACAGAAGACTGGAATAGCAAACACTCCCATAGTTTTTTGAAAATAAATAGCTTTAACCGCAGAAGTGTTCTGTCCTTCTGACTGCATTTATCTTGCTGATTAGTGATAATGGAAAATCTAGCAACACTTTACTGCAGAATATTGGAAACCCTCCAGGCAGTCAGTTGCAGAAGCAATAACCCCTCAAAATAACATAGGTAAGTCTGTCTTTGAGTCAAGGGGCAGTGTGAGGATGCTGAAAAAAGTTAAAGCTTAATAGTTAAAGACACTAAAATAAGTCTCTTAATGATAGGGATAAAGCAGCATGACATCTTTAAACTGAGCTGCTAGATGAGTTTAGTTATTCTTTCTTCCCAGTAATTTGCACAATGTTAGTTCTTTGAATGCAGAAGCAGTGCCTTGAAGATTTTTTTAATCTGTCAAAGACAGCAAGTCTTTATGAGTGAGCATACTTTGATTTCTCTCTCTTTATTCTATATATATGTCTGTATTATGAGTATATATAAAAGTGAGGAAGCAAATGAGTTACAAGCTAGAGAACAGCAAGTTTTTTCCTTCTGTCTTCTCTTTAGCATTTATCTTTTCTATTGGAAACTCTTTTAGGGAAAAGGCCAACCATCTAAGGGTAAAATTCACCCCTCTGCAGCAAGCCTACACAAGATCTGCGCACTCTTAAAGTGCAAGGCCTTTGTTGTTGTCATGTTTTCAGTAGATTCTGATTGTTGATATCTTAGCTGCTTCTGTAATTCATTGTTTCTTGGTTGTTTGTTTTTTTTTTTCTTGTGTATAGTATATATACAATTGCACTATCTATTGTTATTTTGAGTCAGACTTGCTGTCCAGTTAGTCTGGTGTCTTGTCCACCAAATAGCCAGTGGTAAATACTTTGCAGGAAGTGCAGGAAATGTCAGATTAGGTAGATCAAAGTTAATCGATCTATTGTTAATTTTTCCCCGTAAGTCCTTATATTCAGAGGTTATCTTAATAAACCCCAGATGCAAGGTTAAGTTGCTTACAGAAATTGCCTTTCCTGCAAGGGCTTTCACTCCTTCAAATTCACTATGTGTAAATGTGGAGCTCCAAATAAAGAAGCTGTTGGACAGTTGAACTCTGTGGCTGAATATCTTAATTCTCACAGTTCACCAGAAGAAAAGTGAATGTTGCAAATAGCAAAGGGCTATTATTTAAGGCACTGTCAAAATTTTGTCCAGTTCCTGTAAAAATATACCTATGCCCACTGAGAAGAATGTATTAGAAGAATCTAGGCTTCTGTAAAAAATGAAATGTATTTCAGATTATATCAGGTTTGTTAGCATCACTATTTACACTGTCCAGTATTCTGCCTTTTGGTGTGACTCGGACAAGAAATGTGAAAATACAGCTGCAGTGCACTGGGGGTAGCTCTGAAAACCTTAGCAAGCTCCTGGTGACTGCTTAGAGTCCCAAATATTAATAGATAACATGAGAAAAAGAAAATTTCTATCACCCCTTACTACATAAAGCTTCAATTCACTAGCTCTCATTCAGTGCATAACTAGTGCTGTTGTTTTCTTGTTTATTGCCCTATGTCTTAAAGTAAACACACAAGCTGTAGTTCTGGTGGAGTTGGGTGTCCAGTGTTCCTACTCAGATTCTAGAAGTTTTTATAATATTTAGCAGCATGGTTTCTCTGAAGTTAACATGGTCATATTAAGCCCACTATCCATTTATCTACATCTGATTCCTAAAAGTGGGAGACTGATTTTAACTGGTCCCTGTTGCTTTTAAATCCCTTAATAGTGTAGACTGGCTGCATCTGAGACCTCCTGTTCAACCCTCATCCTTTCAGGTATTCAGGCTGTGACACCACTTGCCATGTAGGGAATCCATCATCACTCACACTTTACTTTGGCAGGTCACTTGTGGTTTTGCTCTTTATTCCCAATGGTGAGGAACTTGCTCCCTCTTGACTCTGTAATTTTCACAGACACACACATACATGCATGTTTTCTTCTGACTGAGGAACCTAGGTTGGTATAGTTGGAACATTTTCCAGTTCCACAATCAGGAACATCTCGCTCCTTTCATGAAGGTAACTTCTCTAGAGCATCACCCAGTTGCTTAAGAGAAGAGATTTAAATCTCATTATATAGCAGCACTGATGTTTTAGAACTTAAGTTTTTCTGATGTTGCCCCCAGTTAATGGGAACAGCCCTATTTACCTGATATCAGGCAGTTGGGATAAATAACCATGGGTGTATATTTAGCCTTCAGGCCTTTCAGTCATTTTTACTGTCGTCGTTGGACTTTTGGGCATCTAATAGTTTTGTTGCTACAGAACTTCAGCCTGCCCTTCAGTCTTGTGTACCCTGGTTTGTATTTCCTTTTGTTGGATATCCAATTATACTTGCGAAATTAGGATCCTTATCTAGTGAAGATAATTGTTGTATTCAACATCGATCAGTGACAATAATGATGTGGGCGCTGTTAGGGGCTACATCTTCTCCCTTATTCTACAGCTTCACAAGGTAATTTTGAAAAATAAATTAATGTTTATGAAGCACTCAGATGCTGTAGTGATGAGCATCATGGAAAAACCCTCAAGGAAGCTTGAAATTCTGTCTTCAGAGAATGGTTTGCATAGAATGCAGTAAATAAGGCCTAGGGCCACACACTGAAGACTGAGAAGAAAACAAAATACCAAATAGTTGTTCATCAAGGCAGCATTATCTATTACATGCAATAAATGAGGCAGGTGTTCCAGTGGAATGTTTTTTTACTTTGCAGCCCTCAACTTTACAATCTTACTGCTTTTCTTTTTGTGTTGTTCTGGAGTTAATTTCTTATGGTCTACTAATAAAAATGGAAAAGTCAGGAAATCTTGCTGAAGCCAACATAGTTTATTGGAAGATATATAGTTTTAGGATAATTACATATATTTTTTGTCATTTGAACATAATTTTCTATGTGGTCTAGCATGAGAAACCTGGATATTAGGGAAAAATTCACAGACAGAGTGGCCAATCACTGGAACAAGATCCCCAGGGAAGTGGTAATGACCAAGCTTGTTGGTGTTCAAGTGTTTCAACAACTCTCATAGATACACAGTTTAACTTCCAGGTTGCCCTGTGTGTAATCAGGAGTTGGACACAATGATCCTCATGGGTCCCTTATGGCTTAGAATGGTTTATGGTGCTAACATTTGCCAATATCCTTCCTAGCTTTGCTGATACAAGAGCAGTTTGAATCAGAATTTGTGGGAGCCATTCCAATTTTTGGAAAGAAATCTGCTGTAGTGGGAAAATATGTCTCAATTCTATTTCATGGTGCTTAAATAATCTAGCCTATGTCTTCTAGCCTTCTCTCCCATTTCCAATACTCATCCTCCCAGTGCCTCACACTTGCTTGTTCAGCCTGTCAGCATTTCCCACAAACTCCATTTCCATTCTCTTTATCAGCCCTAATATTCTATCTGCATCCTAGGTTCTTGACAGGTTTAGCTCCCCTTGCTTAATTCCTTCCTTGCCATGTTGGATCATATCAAAGATTCAGAACCCTCTAAATAATGTACCAGGTGATTTGAAGCTCTTTTCTCAGATTATGAAAGAAGCCCAAATCTTTTCAGCTCCTAGATTTATAAATCCTATAGTCATTTGTATACTTATTCTTAAGGTGTTTTTCCATTAGTCAAGGGACTCCATTCCCTGCCCAGTCCTCTGCAGTTCTTTGCCTCATCCTGTTTCTCTTATGCAGAACCTGATTCATGCATCTGTCCTACTCAGGCATGACAGGTTCTTCTTCCCAGATCACTGGAAGGCATGTGATGAGGCAAGTGCCAGGAGTTAGTTCTGATGGAGACATACCACTGACCTAGTGAAGGTTAAAAGTGAAAATGCAAGATCTGGTCATGTGCCAGCAGTCTCTAGCAGTAGTTCTGGGTGTTTAAATGGAATCGTTAGGATATTTGTTGTTGTTGTTGTTAGCTAGAAATTCTACAAGACTTGTAAATTGGAGTTTTACTCAAGAAATCAGAAATTGGTAAAATGAGAGCAGATTTGAACAGAACAGTTTAAAAGAAAGATCATAATTTTTTCATATCATGGGCAATGTAATAGTCTCCCTACCACACTCCTGAGAATAATTAAGCTAATTTGACTGATTTTTCCCAGAAATTCAGCCTGCAACTGATACCAAAGAAATTAAAAATATAAAATCTTGCTTGCATAATGCAATGTATTCTATGCCATAAATTAAAAAATGTAAAATTTGGAAGATTAAAAAAAAATAGAATAATGGAATAATTAAGTCTGGGAAACACTGACAGGATCTATTTAATCCAGCCTTTGACAAAACACCACCATGTCAACTGAATCATGGCACTAAGTGCCATGTCCAGTCATTTCACCATCCCTGGAAATTGAACACTTCCAGGGATGGTGACTCCTATCACTTCCCTGGGCAGCCCATTCCAATGCTTAATAACCCTTTCAGAGAAAAAAATTTCCTGATGTCTGACCTGAACCTCTCCAGAACATCTTGAGGCCATTTCCTCTTGCCCTGTTGCCATTTGCCTGGGAGATGAGCCTGACCCCCACCTGGCTGTAGCCTCCTTTCCAGTACTTGAAGAGAGCAATAAAGGGCCCCCATCATTTTCTGCAGAGAGACATGGTGCAGCAGAGACCCACCTGCAGCCCCTGGAGGAGCCCCATGCCAGAGCAGATGGATGCCTGAAAGAAGGTTCTGACCTTGTGGGAAGCCCACACTAGAGCAGGCTCTTGGCAGGGACCTAAAGACCTGGTGGAAAAGGGTACCATGCCTGAGCAGTTTGTGCAGAACTGCAGCACATGGGAAGGTCTCATTACTGAAGAAGTTTGTGGAGGATTGTCTCCTGTGTGATGGACCCCATGCTGGAGCAGGGGAACGATTCTTCTTCCTGAGGAGAAAGCAGTGGCAGAAACAATGAGATGAACTGACCATAACCCCTGTTCTTTGAGTCCCTGTACCACTGGGAGCAAGTAGGTAGATAATCAGGAAAAAAGTTAAGCCCAGGAAGAAGAGAGGGATGGGGGGAAAGTGTCCTACTTCTCATTATCTTGTTCTCATTTTGATTTGTTATAATTCATTTAATTTCCCTAAGTCTGTTTTGCCTGTGATGGTAATCGGTGAATGATGTCTCCCTGCCCTTATCTCAACTCATGAGCTTTTTGTTATTATTTTCTCTTCTCTTCTCTGTCCAGTTGAGGAGGGAAGTGACAGATCAGCATTGGTGGGTGTCTGACCTCCAGCCAGGGTCAAGTCACTGCACCTGGTCCTGCTGGCTGCCCTTTTTTGATACAAACCAAGATGCCACTGGCCTTCTTGGCCGCTTGGGCAGCTTTCTGGTGCGTGTCCAGCTGCCTGTTGACCAGGACTCCCAGGTCCTTTTCTGCTTGGCCACTCTTCAGCCACCCTTCACCAAGTCTGTAGCATTGCATGGTGGTGTTTGTAAAGAAATAATTTATTACAAACACATACTTTTACTCAATGTTTTACTTTGCAGTAATATGTTCCAGGAAGTTATACTTTGTAATAATATGTTCCTAAACTAATTTTCTTCTATATTGGTCAATATTTTTTTTAGTTAATCTTTGTAGTTTGGGAAGGTACTACCATGTCAGTTAAAAACACCAACACAGTAAGATGATGAAAAGGAAACTCTTCCTTTCAGCTCATTCTCAGCATTAGTTGAGGATTGTTTCCTGGTAATTGATACAGCCTGATAGCTTGGAAAAAAAGTATTCCTTAAGTTTCCCACTAGTGTTATCAGATACTCAATAGCACATGCATCTTGTGTGCAATGACCAGATGTCTCCCCAAAATCCCATCATATTTATTTATCTACATATTAGATAATCTGTTCCCATTGCATTCTTGTTGTAAGCTAGCTGAGCAGGGTGGATCCATTTTAAGGAAATGTAACCTTCATCATACATTTTACCCAGGAAAACATTTTCTAGCAAATTGTGCAGCAATGTCAAAAGGGGATAGAGCTCCTCAAGAATAAATCCTTTTCAAATTGCATCAGTTTTGCCCTGGTTAACTAATTTTGTGTAATATCCTCCTGAACATCCACAGGAGTAACTGAGTAAAGCAAGGAGTCCTGCATCCATTTATTTCTATGGACTGTTTATATACTTATCTAACAGTCTGAAATAATGTTTATTACTAAACAAGATTTTAGTAGTGATAAATTTCCACAGTTTATAGGCACTAAGTTTCTTACCAAGGTAGAATGTAAAGCTCACTTTAATAAAAAATAGTAAATATTGCATACTGGATAGGTACAAAAAAGGAACTGTATGAATACAGTCAGTGGAATGTTTCTTTTGCACTAGTAGACAGGTCTGTGGATGTTTACAGATCTACATCCCACACAGAGAAATATGTGGGTACCGACAGGTTTAAACATATAATTTTTTTTTTTTTTTGACTACAAACAGATTTCTAGTTTTTAAAAAAAGATATACTGGTATAAATTTTGAATGTTCTACATTAGACATAAGGTGTTTGGCTGATTGGTCAAATATAGAATTGAACAACAGTGTACACTCAAGATGCTCTGACATTTTGTCACTGGCATTTCAGATACTGCATCCTTAAGAATGAGCAGTCATGGTGGGGAGAAGTTAATAGGACAGTTGAATGTCTTCAGCTAAAGTTCACATTCCAATAAATTTCCACATTGATGATACATATACACATCATCATGTGCCAAATTTCTTTGACTGATATTTACATAAATGGGAAAGCATTTGTCTTACCCGAGACAACAACATTTTTCCTTTCTTTTTTATTATTTCTAAGACTTTATATTTTCTGCTGTCCAGTGTTGACCACTGTAAGATTTTTTTCTCTTGATTTACATGAAAGCATTTTTTTTCAAGGCTGTGCCTTTGACTGCCAATTCTGAACAGGTTCACACAACTAAACAGTTTGAGCAGTGCTTTTTTAAATTGCTGCAGAAAGTCTGAAGCCATTTCTAAGAGGAAGAACTAAATGTTGCGCAGATAAGTTCAAGAAGACAATGTGGGAAAATTTACCATTTTGTGAAGTCTGGCAGTTTCCACACACATTTTTAGAAACAGTATCAATCTTCTTAAGCAAAGAATAAAAGGTATCCCTGGCAAGAATAGGTAAGTAACATTAAAAGTTTAGGAAAGATTCCTCAGAAGAAAAGAAATCGTCCTTCTTTATCTATGCTCCAGTTCAGACAATGCCGAATCTCTGGCAACAAGGATTGCCAAACTGACTTGTGCGCTTGCCTTGTAAGCTGCTCTGGAGATGATATTATCTGTGGGTTTTTTGAAGTACCAAATAATTTCTGGATGCCATAGCTTTATATTCACATAAAAGTCTGCAACTGGTTGGCAATTATTCTGTGAAATTATTTACTAGAAGTGCAACTTAGTAGTTGGCTCCCTCTTTTTCTTCAATCTTCTCTTAAACTCACTTTCTCTTGTGCATTTTTGGTCCTTCTGTTCTCTTTTCAGTGCTTGTTGTTCTGTTCCCCTTTGTTCCTCATTCTGTCCTTTATAGTCATTCTATCTTCTCATTTTCCGTTACGTTCCCTACAGCTACAAGTGAGCTTTAGCTTGTTCCTGCTACTGTGAGATTTACTCCCTATCATTGGGTTTTTTCTTGTATTTTCATTAGACCTTGAAATCTTCCTCCTTTCCGTCCCTCAAATCCATCAAATTCATGTCCTTCCAATACATGGAACTGACTCCAAGGTTTTAATCCTCTGGATTCAATGAGAAGTGCACTGTATCCTGAAGGCAGGAAGGAGGACCCAGAGATGTGAGCTTGATCTGGCTCAGCTTGATCAGTACCTCAAAACAGGTGAATATTCTGAATTAGTGGAGGAGATGCTGAAGCAATACTTATGTTCAGGAAAACAAGTCATTCCAAGTTTCACATTATAAGATCTCATTAATTTCCAATAATCATTAAAAACAAAACAAAAAAAAATTCAAAAGAGGAAAAAAGAGAAAAAATAGCTAAACATATAGATCAGTGAGTGTGTAATCTCATGCACAAGATGGATACTGTATTTTAATTCTAAGACCTGTGCTCTGATTGTGTGGCTGATGTCACATTTTAACTGGAGGCATTTGTAGAACACTTTTTATTCAGGGAGTCAGATTTAAACCCATATTCTAGTTCAAAAACCTGTTTGACCCATCTCTGGGACTGTGCAGAACTTCCATCGTAACTGGAAAAGGGAACCTTGGTCACTGTATTATGCATGTTTTTCCCTAGTGTCTTGGCAATAATCTATAAAGTTGTAGTTTGAACTGGGATAAATTTTTGTGATGTTACCAAGGCCAATAGTGCTGGGCAGGTGATGAACCTTTAGCCTCTTACAGGTGAGAAATGTTTGCATGCATGTAGTTCATAAAGTGTTTTATAAAACATATTGCTTTTAGAAGGAAAGTAACTGCTGTAGGAGCAGTTGTTAATGTAGATCTTTCTTACAGGGCCTTAAAACCCAAGCCCTGATAAGCAGTGTTAATTTAAATACTTTAGCTGAACATACACTAGAAGTCATAATGAGACAACTTAGTGAAATTTCAAGTTGAAAATATTTCAAGTTTTTCAGAAATGGATATTTTTCCTTCAGACTCGTCCTGCTCTCACATTGTCTCACAAACATTTCATGTTTTTTTCCTCAGGATGCTGTGTGAGCCATTCATTATTGACTTTTCTTCTCTTTGAAAGAGTATCTGCCCACATAGTTAAAAAACAATTGTCTGTAGGTTTCATGCTCTCCATGCAGATATGTGTGGGTGAGGAGTATTTAAACGGGTTGTAAACTCAAGGAAATAGCTATCAATTCCCTCATTGCTGCAGACAGATTCAGGAAAACTAAAGAGAATATGAGATTTTCCAATTTGAGAGGGACAAAGGAATGTGATGAATTCCCAAGATTATTGGCGTGTTTGTTCTGTTTCTGTCATCTACGTATTAACGTGATTTGTGCCTGTTTGGCTAAATATGCTGCTGGCTAAGAGCTTTTGTAGCTGTATTAGGAGCTGTGCTGAGTTTTGGAAGACTCAGTACTGTTACTGGAAATACTGGTTTCATAGCTTTCAGACCCCTTTGAGCACATCACGCTCCCTAAGGACAGCCCGTGTGTTCCTTTCAAACCCTATGTTGCAAGTAATGTAAAACAAATTGTTAGCAGCTTTGTGGTAAAGGAGAATGTTTCTCTCTGGTAGTCTTTCTTCTCTGTTTCATGTTGCTCTTTCTCACACATCTCTTTCTCTGCATTTGGGGGTGGCAGAACATAGGCTTACAGATAATTGAGCTTGCTGTTTGTTTCCTGAAGTGCTCCCACAAACATATTTTTAAATCCTCGAATTTGGGTTGCTGGCTGTGAAGTTGCATATATTTGTGTAATATATATCACTTCATTCCATCTACACTTACCATTTTTTTTCTCCAGAGTGAAATTCATACAGTGTTTTGTGTTTGCTATAAATACACATCTCAGCTGTATTTCTATCCTTTGTGTCAACATTAAAATTCCCTTGTTCTATGTTTAGCTTGAATAATTACCAAACCATTTGCAATTAGAACTCTAGGATATGACCTCACAGTGATTTATTCCTTGCTTCTTTCTGTATTTAATGCATTTCAGATACTGAAAATACCAAATCTTTGTCCTTTTATTTTGATGTTTATCAGTAATGGAAACATTCCAAAACAATCAGCCAAATACCTATGCTTTGTTCATTTATTGCCTTCTCTGAAGATAAATTGACTGTACTCAACTCTCTTCAGCATTTTTCTTCACCTAGATATTATTGCCTTGTGCAGCCACCCCAAGGTGACTGTTATCACTTAATTAAATCCTTGCACGCTGGGAAGAAAAAACAACATTGTTCGTTCATAACCCCAAGGAGGTGTGTTGTTTTGTTTTTTTTCTTTAAGCCACTAAGCTTTTTCCTTGTTTTATTAACTTATTCCTGGCTACAGCAAGACATACTTTGTTGATGAGCAAAAGGTTGTATTAGCTTTTTATTTTCTGGGTAAACTTATCTTTTCTCTGGGAAGAAAACTGTGGGCATTACAACAAAGAAGAAAAATGGGATCTCTCCAAACCCTGCAATTCTAGTAAAGGTCTGTGTAAACATCAAGCCAGTAAAGAGAAACAGGGGAGTAGCAGGAAGGAAATGAGAAAATAAAATGCAAACATAAAATTGGAACAAGACAAAAAAATAAGATGACATGTATATACACAGAGAAACTACTGCAATGCTAAGGGAAAATTGGCATAAGGAGTAGTATTTCTGAAGAGAAAAATATATCAGGGCTCTTTATGGTACTGTCTAGGGCAGCATCTTTTTATTAGCCTCTTGGTTAATGTCCTCTCTCTGTCTATTGATTTTAGACTACATAACACTTGCTTTTACCTTTGCATTTTCTTTTCCATAATGCATAATCCTCCCTGAAAACTGTAAGGAAATATTGCAGATGAGCCAGTCATTGAATATGTGAGACCTGTGATTTGTTTTTAAGTTGTTTTAAGCACAGTAGTTCATATGAGAAAGTTCATTTGAAGTAGTGAGTTGCCAGAATACTTAAAATGGTTTAGCTGCATATTGCTTGTTTCTAGTCCATTAAATGTAGGACCAGAAAATAGGTTTATCTACTCTAAAACTGGGGCTCAAGCAACCATATGTATTTGTTCATGATGCTAAATCATTTTGCCACCTGCTGTGTTCAACAAGCATTTGCAAATAATAAATGTGATTTGAAGCTGTAGTATTTGCAACAGCAGTTTATGATATCATTTGTATAGAAGCATAACATTTCAGTGAGTGGTTAGAAAGAGCTTTTAAGGAGTTGGATAATTGTGATTTTTCAAAATTAATCACTTATTATCTGTAGACTGTAATTATTGTAGGTCAGAGACAGCAGTACAGGTTCATATGTGAGACAGGAAATATTGATAGATTTGTACAGCTTTGCTCCAAATCTGCCAGGTCTGTACTTTGCATCACTAGTTAGTCTCTGGAAATTCCCTTTGTGTGATAAAGTTTTACCCTAACTTCTGGGATTTCTTTTTATTCTGTGCGTTTAAATTCTTTTCTGTGGCTTTGCAAATCAAATTTTATAATGTTTATATGGCTTAAATATCTGTCTTTTTTAGAAATAACAAAAATCTTTCAGTTTACCTTAACAGATTAACAGAAATGCTTTCCAACCTGTGGGCAATGGATATGCCATCCACATATTTTAAACTATACTCAGGGTTTTTTTGTCTAATCTGTTTTATCTTCAAGGCCTGTAGACTTATAGCCATCTGCACATCTTATTGAATATATTTACAAGGTAACTGAAGCCTCTTTTATTTGGAATAAGGGCAATATATTCCAAATTCATCTAGACTTTAGGTTTGGTTTGGTTTGGTTTCAGATTGTTATTAAATAGTGGTTTAAGAAACTAATTCTGCAATGAATTAGGTTTTGGTGTCAACAGAGTGAGATTCCTCAGAAGGAGATAGTTTTGGCTTGAGTAAGAGATTTTTTTAGGAGTTAGCTGTAGGTAGAATTTGATATGTAAATTTGGGACACTAATTCCAAATAGCTGTTGTATGTACATACTTTCTGTTTACTTTCCAAAACTGATTTTGTCAGATTATTTTCCTTTCCTTGTTCATTCCCTATTGGAAATTCTAGTTCTACATTTACTGTATTATTTAATTTTTTTACTAATTTTCCTACTAGTTTGTGGTATCAGTGGGTGGCATAGCAACTTCATTGAAGGATTGGGAAATGGCACAGGAAGCCTGTGAGGGAGAACTTGATTCCAGCAAGGTTTAGGTATATTGCAATATACCTATATGCAAGATATATTGCAGTTTGAAACCAGGAGGATTCAAAGTTTCATCTGCCATTAATGTCCATCTTTTAGGGGTCAAAAATTGTTCTGAATTTCTAAGCACCCTAGTGTGTTTGTTATATTTTCCATTAAAATTTTATTTTAGAAATAAACCAAGACTTAAGTACAACAGAAAATCTCCTCAAGCTGAATTGTAATCCTGCTAAGGATTGTAACTAGGCTGAAAAAACTGTTTAGATTTTAAACCCTAGTCAGAACTCAAACAATTTTCTCAGATGTGGAAAACATTTGGTTATATTTCTGTTGCAGTTATCCTCTGTGTGTGTGCTTCTGCTCTTTCCCATCTGGTTTGAAACCAGAGTCAGGGAATGACTGATAAAATACTATTTCTTTTTCACGATGGTGACTGAAAACAGATTGAAGAAATTCAGATATATGTTGGAGCTCATTAAAGCATGACCATTTAAATTTATTTATTTTACGTTGGAGGGGTTGCTGCCAATTAAAATGGCAAATTTACATGCAGAAGTCTATCTATACCACTTTCTGTGTGGTGTGTCAGGCAGTATGTTCATTTGGGCATGGCAATGGAACAGAATCTGAACTGCAAAAACATTCACATGGCAGCATGAAAAAACACTGGCAGTGCAGTTTGACAGGAAAAGGGGTAATAGTTTTAATCTAAAAGAGGGTAGATTCAGAGTAGATATAAGGAAGAAATTCTTTATGATGAGAGTAATGAATCACTGGCACAGGTTGCCCAGAGAGGTTATGGATGCCCCATCCCTGGAAACATTCAAAGTCAGGTTGGACGGGGATCTGAGCAACCTGATCTAGTTGATGTCCCTGTTCATTTCAGGGAGGTTGGAGATAGATGGCCTTGAAAGGTCCCTTCCAGCCCAAACCACTCTCTGATTCTATTTGATTTTGGCTCAATGTCTCTCAATTTAAAGAAAGGGAAAATGATGGAGAAAAGGTGAAGAAAATGAGGAAAACATGTATGTTATTGCTTAGAGTCTAAAAGTAGACAGTTCTGAAGACAGGAGACAACTGCAAATATATGGAACTTTCTTTCATTATATGATTTTTCTTTAGTAATTTCAATACTAGTTTGTGATATCAGTGGGTGTCATAGTAAGTTCATTGCAGAATTGGTAAATGGTGCAGAAAACTTAATTCTAGCAATGCTTATCTTAAAATATATGACAGCAGAAAAAAGAAAAACATCACAGTGAAAGCAAAAAAGCTGGGATGTTACAGTCACCCTTTAAACACTCTATGTATAAAGCATCATAATGAGAAATTAGAAGTGTTCCTTGGTTTTTTCTGGGTGGTTCTGAATAACAGGAAAATGGTGCTAACATTTGATTTGGCAAGAAGAGGAGTTTTCTTTCCACACTTTCGTTTATGAGAGCACTTTTACCTCAGTCATACTGAGGAGAGACTAAGCTTCAGGTCTCCTACAAATTGGAGTGAATCAGATAGTAACAGTGGAGAGCAATCATGTCAGTACCTACTTGGGACACGAGATACAACATATAGATTGTTGACATGTGCAATAAATAGCATTAGGATTGGGGATGTCAAGACTTATTCAGGGCTCTTTAGATAATGCAGTGTTGTGGATTACTGGCACAACAGCAGCTACCGTACTCTGCACTTCCGAGGAAGTCTCGAGCACCCTTTGATGAGCAGGTTGCTGATACTTTATGCCTCAGCTGATCCAGGGCACCCCTTAAGGGAACAGCATAATAATTTGGCTGCACACTAAAACCCTGTATAAAAACATAGATGAACATTTTCTGTCTCTAAAAGGAAAAAAAGATATTATTAGTTGAAACCTTGTGTTTCTGGCTTCTGGACAAATCATAACTCTTACCAGTCCCCACACTAGAGAATGGGATTTTATTATGGAAATTCAAACAGACCCTTAATTATCACAGCAGTCAGAGGTGCCACTGTAATATATTAGCTTGTATTTTAAAAAGAATATAAACCTTTTTCATTGGAAGAGCTGCACTGTGCTGTTGATATGCTTGAATTTATGCAATGAGCTGGTAAACAGCAAAATCCATACTTATCTTTACCAACACAGGCATTAGAGGTGAGCTCAGGGAAAAAAAAAAAAAAAAAAGGCGAAGAGGGAGGGAGGGAGGGAGAGAGAAACACAGTATTTCTTCATAGCCTAGGGTGAGATTAGAGACCTGTTGATGGCAAACCTACATACTGTCTTCTCACCTGGTCTCATATTCCAGCTGTGAAACAGAAGTGGAAGGTCAACATAGCAATAGTGTTTTGTAGTAGCAAACTGAGTTGATTTCCTCACATTCATTCAGGACCAGACCTCCAGTTCCCTCAGGATAATTGATTTTCACATAAATGTGCATTTCCCACTTTTGTGTGAAATGTGCTTCTGGACTGAAGCACTGTAAGCTCAAAATCCTTGCACAAAGTATTGCAACCCAGCATAAAGATATCAACTTTACTGTGAAGAATGTAAATGTTGTGGATAATTATTTCAGGGGAAGATTTTGAAATATTTTTATTATTAATGAAGTAACCCATTTGTTTCAGAAGATTGTTTATTCCATGTAGTTGAAGTATTCCTGTGTTCCCTGCACAGATGAGTGAATGGAATTCTCTCCTTCTGTGAGAACCAGAATAGCTCTGTGTAGTTTTGTGTAGATTTGCATCCTGTCTTCTACTGACTTTTGTGCCTTAAGACAGTGAGTATTTTTCAGTGATCAGGACATTTGGAAGGTCTCTGTTCCATTACATCTAATAGAAACTGATAGTCCAGCTTTTACTGCTGCAAAGGCTCTCAAAGGTCTCATCTCTATTTTAAATCTATTTTCTCTAAACCTGTAGGAATTTCTCTAAGACCTCTGTTAAATTTGAAAAAAACTAACCATGGATTTGAATGGTGTTAGTGGGGTAGACAAAGACATACCGAGTAGAGGAAACAATCTTCAGAGTTGCAAGAACCAGTTCAAAATACAAACCTTAAGGGGGTTATAGTTCTGTGGGCTTTTTTCCTCTCCCTTTGTTTTCCATGTCTCAATAAACCCAGCTGCTAGTAACTAGCATGTTCTGATTTGTGTCAGTCCAGATTCAAGGATTCAAGTCACAAGATTAGGGATTCAAAAGGCAGTAACCATTCTGGAGGCTTCTGTGTACTGATTTTTAGTGGAAAAGTGAATGGCTGCTTTAATTTAGACCAGCTGTCTATGGATCCTGAAAGACTTCAGTGGGAACGTGTGTGGAACTGCTCCACATTCCCATAGGTGGAGGAAGAATGGGTACAACAGAAGGATCTCCTGCATTAGTTCAAGGATTAATGACAGCTGGAGGAACTCAGCACGTTAGGACCAGATTCTGTCTCCTTTGCATTATAACATGGAATAAGAGGCTGAAGATAAGAACATGAGTTTTTAATTTTTTTTCCATGTAACTTAAGGAGTTACAGTTAGAAACAGCAGTGTGTTGGGTAGACTATGGATTTATTCCTAATGTTCTATGTTCTTATTATATCTGTATTCCATTGTCTGGAAAGTATTCTCCAGATGTTCTTCTTTCAAGAAGAATATAAATCAGAACTATATGCTAGTCAAAGAACTCAACTCAATTTCTCATTCAGATCTATTTTGGTTGTATGTATTGCCATCTAATAGATTAAATATGCTAAACACAAGCCCCTCATCCTGTTCTTCCTTGAACACAGCCTCTCTGCTTCATATGTATGAAATTGTGTGAGGCAAGTGAGAACACATATTCAGGTCTGGGGTAGAGGTCGAATTCTAGCAAGCCAATTGTCAGGATCAATCACCACAGCATCTGAGTACCTCTTGAGTGCACAGATGATATTTTAAGAGTGAAATTAACTTTCTATAAAAATTCTTCCTTTTAGTTTTTTCA
Organism: Haemorhous mexicanus; assembly: GCF_027477595.1. Taxonomy (NCBI): domain Eukaryota; kingdom Metazoa; phylum Chordata; class Aves; order Passeriformes; family Fringillidae; genus Haemorhous; species Haemorhous mexicanus. Next base: position 40,044,361 of record NC_082346.1, read on the forward strand.
CCTAGGTTTTTGGACAATTGATATTTAGCTACCTTTATCTGTTTGCTTTCACATGGTGTCAAGTTGTGTAGATTGACAGAAAAGCTAACCAAACATGCAAATACACATCGAATATAAGATCAATTTGAATTGAGCTTACATAAACTGAAATATTTATACATAGCATAAAAGGGCATCAAATTTGAAGCTTGGGAAACAATAATATTCACAAAAATGCTTATTGTTCCCCCAGTCAGTTTTGCTTCTAGATGCCCAGTGTTTCAGTCAGCTCAGGTTTCCACAATCTCTTGCTGTGAGTTCTGAGGTGCAGTTCTGGGGACTCAAGCCCTCATTCTGCCAGTTCTGTGTATCTTAGCTCCTGCTGCTGCATCGCCTTACTCTTTCACTTTTGGCACTTATTTAGTAAATGTTATGCAGGTACATACTCTGTCAAGTCCTTTACTCAGGGCAGCACCTCTCCGTGCAGAAATGCATAGCTAATTGTAATATTTGTACCACCAAGGGGCAAGATCCACTTACATTCAAACACTATGTATTCAAAACAAAGGCAGTCCACAGGTGTACACTTAGTCCTGACCTGAAGTGATCACTTTCTCTGGGGAAGAGATATATAATATAATCTCTGTATGATAAATCTCACTCTAAATAAACCTGATTGCATTACATGGCATGCAGTTACTGGCATCACAATCTCCTGCCAAAGAGTCTGGAACCAGCACCAGGAGCTCTAGGAATCCTAAATAATGAAAGGTTAGGAACTCACCAGAAATCATAAAGATAAAAGTTCAGTGTTTTAACACATTACTTAACGGGGTGGTTTGAGATTATGCAGCAATATAGAACGGCCTTCTAGAAAAAAAAAATATTTCTATTTATGGGGGAAAGATTCCTAAAAGTCATTTATTGCTTTTGTACTCAAAAAATTGTCAAACTCTTAGTCTCAGATTTTTTTCTTGAGCATCCATTACTTAGAAATTTTTAATCTTGCTGTGATTCTCAAACTTACCTCTGATATTTGTCAATATATTATCAGCGAACAGTCCAGGGAATTCATCTTAAGAGTTCAACTGCCACCTTTAAATATTTTTCTTGCTCTAAACTTTTCTCTTCTACACTTTCTACTTTTGCAATCATTCTGTTCTATATGCTTTTTTCTAATCAAGTAGTAAAACTGCCACTGCAAGTTTTTGCTGTTTTGGATGTATAAACATAATTATTCTGTAAGTCTGTGAAAGATGCATCAAGGGAATCAGTAAAGTTTACTCCTCCTCCTTCATTTCTTGGCTTTGAGCTATAAAACAGACCTCCTTATTATTGACAAATTTATTTTTTGGCACTCCCTTGTTGTCATAAATTGCATCCTGACCACATGAGCAAAGAGCACGAAAATGACAAATTAGGAAGCTGGCATCAAAGTCCGTGCTAACCACATCCTTTGAGTTTGTCCCCTTACCTCATCTCTTTTACTGGAGTTGTTTTGGTGCCAAATGCATGCTGCCTTGTTGCCAAGTATGTGTCATTAATTCACAAGGAGTCTATGGTCATGTAGCCATATAACTGTTATGGTGGACTGTGATTGAAAAAATGGCAGCAGTATGAATGGAAAAATGGGGTTTCTGTGTGTTTTACATTGGGGCTTTTGCTCAGTAGCAAAAAGCTTGTAGCCCAAGGAAGGCTGAAATAATTTCTATGCCTTTTAAATTTTTATTTGGGCTTCTGTTGGGAGGTAGGTTTTTTGTTTTGTTTATTTGGGGTTGGTTTGTTTGTTTGTTTGCAAGGGATTAAAAAGATGGAAGAGGACAAATAAAGCTTTTAGAGATTTATGTAAGTCATTAGATGATCAAACTTCGGTTGCTCATTTTTATTCATGTGTATCAAATACATCCCATGTAAAATCCTATTTCCCAGCACAAAACTCCAATTGTCTCATAGTACTTAATTGTGAAAGCCCAAGGTCAGATTTTCCACCTAAGTAGTTATGCTTTTGCATGTTTGTTGAGGTTGCTGGAGGATATTGCTCTGATATCTTAATAATGAGAGCGCAGAAGATGGATACTGAGGCCAGATTTCTGTTAGCCATCATTTATGCCTTTTATTTCATTTTAACCCTCCATCCAAAAATGGTTACCATGTTGAAGTGGAACTTGCTTTTTTGTTTCTTTCTGTAGTAAATCATATTTTTTAAGCCATGTTGTGGCTCGATCGATCGATAAATAATGCAACTGTATGTATATTATAAGAGAGGGATTATGTTCTTTCATAAACGTCAGTTGCCTCCAATGCTTCCTTGCTTTTAAAAAAAGAGTGAAATATTTTTGCTGTTATTGAATTTTGTATATCTAATTGGTGACAGGCTTTGTCCTTAAATAAATGCTCAGCTCCAGTTATAATATCACTATGTTATAAGAGTAAAAATTCTAATTAAGATGATCTGTTTTCCAGGAAAAAGTTTAGTATATCAATTAGTCTGTTTTATCAGGGGAACATTCCTTTCTCCAGCCCCTAACTCCTGATCAGAGCCTGAATGAGAAAAGCATCACAGATGCATGCTGCATTGGACAAAGAACACATGCATGCATTTAAATCATGTATATCTTACTTTTTACTGATGTAATTGTGAAATATGTCCTTTTTGCATTCATAATTAGGGGGTGGAACAGATGGTGAAGGCTTAGTTTAAAATAATCTGTCATTAAAATAACCTAGCCTACTGGTAATTCTTCACTCTAACTGGAGTTTAGGTCAGGGTAACAGGGTTTTTTGAAGCATTGGAATACCCTAGGAAGAATTAGGGACTTCATAGATAGTGTGAAATATGAGGATATTCTCCAGAAGGACACCGTAGTAAGACTCCAGTGAATTAAATTTGCCTGTAGTGGGAATATGCAAAAATGGCTGGGACAAAATTCCTCTGACAAATATAAATCCATTTACTATGATGCATTATACATAAGTGCATATTCGGTCAAAGTGGTACACTAGGTTTCATATCCTGAAAGGAAATAACCTCACTATGCTTCAAATACTGTAAAAGGCAGTGAGTATTTTGGGTTAAAAACCTGTGCTTTATATTTTTGTATTATTCTGATGTCAGAGGATATAAATTATAATAATTTGCATTATTGTTCTGGGGTGCTGTAGCTAGTGACTTTTAAATCTGAGTCTCACTTCCTTCGTGTCTACCACATTGACTTGCTCGTATGTGACAAAGAAAAGCTTGTATCAGTCCTGCCTGGCTAATTTAGAACAGTTTTCAGGAAAAAGAAAACTGGTTCAATAAATCAGATACTTGCATGTCTTTAAAGCGTTTATTTTAGTGTTCCCTTCAAGATTTCATTCTTTAACAGCTTTGAAGAGAGCATATAGATTTCAGCATGGTATTATGATAAATCTTCTTGAGGAGGGGCAAGCATTAACATTTGTGTCGGTTCTTTTTCATCTTAATCCAACCTTGGTTAATAATCAGAAAATTCTACATAGTGGGTAAGAAGATGTAATTAACCCTTTGACCCCAGAATCTTAATTGGCGCCTGTTGAAAACAGTGGGGCAGTTAAAAAAAAAATAAATTAAAAAGTAGCCTGTGGTGATTGAAACAGCATAATACATAATGGTTTTCTGAAATCAAAAGTAATAGAGAGCTTCAGCTTTAATCACATTTTGCATAAAGCCAGTAAGTGTAGTTTTAAACAAGAAGTTGCCAGTCTACCTTAAATTGGATTGTGCTCAAAATTGGCATTTGGGGTCACCCTGACCCTTTCTCAGCTGCCACACTAGATGAGATAGGAGTAGGTTTATGACAGTCAACTTCATTCACTTTAAAAAATAAGAGAGAGAAATTAAGTCAAGAAAATTTCCCTTGTATTCATGGTCTCTCCTTCAATGAAAGTAGGACATTACAAAAACACAGTTACCTTTTCAGACCCTATTTGTATATTGTAGTTAACTCTGGAAATTCTTCTGCTTGTGAACCACATTGAAAATGTTCAGAAATTCTGTCTGGAAAGCACTGTGGTCCTCCTTTGAAAAGAGATATTTGAAAGCTGACTCAATCCACTACCCTTCTCTCATTTATTTTGTCCTTAGTTACACATAAGTAATATGAATACTACTTCCAGATATTTCTCATTAAAACAGAATTGCTTGTGAATATGTAGTATCCAGTGGTATCACATACTCTTCTCCAGTATATAACATGACCTGTGTTATGTTGCCTTGCACCTTCTCTGAAGTCTGCTGCTCTCTTGGCATGCACAAAGGACATACGCTTTATGAAAAATTGAAAAATTTCAACACGCATTACTTAAATAATAAATATTCATAAATAATACCTATGAATAACGAATGAGGCAGTCCTTCAGAACTACTGTTTGACCTGTAAAAGGAACAACAACATTGTCACAAAAGTGGTCCGTCTCAGCCCTTTCATACTGGTGGGAGGAACTGCCTTGCATTGGAAGATGGCTGTTTCTCCTCCTATTTTTATTGTCATTTTTCTTAGGAATTGGAACTTGAGCTTAGTACTTGGAGCTTTTGTTTTAAGGTCTTTGTATTTTGGGCATGAAAGGAGTTTGGTGTCCTTTAGCTGTTATTAGTGGCTCTTTCAAAATACAATTAAATAAACTTCCTCATTTTGTTCTATTGAACAAAATGCTGAATTTGGTCAGCAGTTGCACTTAAGCATAGCTTCAGAGAGGTGGAAAAAAAAATTGACAAAAAATGAACATGACTCATTAATCTCAGCTGGCTTAATGAAGAAATTTTATGTCTCAGTAAGTGACTAATCACATCCAAAGGTGTTGGTGTGCTGCATTGGCCCTGCCAGTCCTTCAGTGGTGCCTCCTCAGTTACCACCTTTGTAAAACTTGGGGGCAAAAGTAAGGAATATTCTTCCAGAAAGAAAGAGAAAAAATTACTAAACAAGTAAAGCTAATAAAGTAAAACTATTTAAAAGAAAGCAGAGAATCAGAGTTAATGGCAAGGAAAAGTAGCAAGTGCTTAAGATGACTAACACTTCTCACTTCAACACCCTTCCAGGTGCTAATGACTTGCAAACTTTAGCCATGGAGGCTGAAATTTCTTTGAATAGCTATGTCGGCTAGAATTGTTTGTTTGTTTATATTTTTTCCAGCAAAATTGGTGTCAGATAATTTCAAAACCACACTGAGTGAAACATTTCTGCCTAATCAATACTCAAAGCTTTCTTCAAAGTTGTGTTTCATTAAGCCTGAATTCCTAAATAAGATGATGTGCATAAAAGAAGCAGAAAAGACATCAGTGGCTCAGAGAATTATATTTTCTGGTTCTTAGAAAGCTTTGCCCAGATATGCTTGATAATTACACACTAATGCAGTGCTAAGCAGACCAGACCATAAATGTGCTGAAACTGTATGTCATTCTCTCAAGTAACAGAGCAAAGGGGCCACACAAAAACCTATATAAAAAACTGAGAAGAGGAAAGTTGTTTTTATATGATACACAATTAACCTATGAAACATCTTTCCTCAAGAAAGGAAGGTATCACAGTCATGCCAACTGCAAGAATGAGTTTGTGAGAAACCTCTGGTAGGCTTGTCATGGCCTGTATGGATATTCCACTGTTCTGAAGCATCTCTGTGCATACTGTCAGACCCAGGGACACTGACTGCTGCACATTGGCCTTTAGTCTGAGTCAGCGAGACAATTTCTTGGTGGTGGTGGAGAATGGAGTTCTGTATAGGTGGCCAGGGAGACAGTGTCATGGTTCTCAGCTCAACACAGGGTTAAACCAGTTTCCTCAAAGGAACACAGGACAGGGAATCAGGAATACTTTAACTAAGACCTTTAAAGATTTACTTTTCTGAGTAGGAGATTGTACATAGTGAGAGAGATCAGATGTGCAAAGGTTTTGATTGTCCTGGTATTGATCTAAGTTTGAACTTCACTGTTCCAAATTTTCCACCTGTTATTGATGTTAAAAATTCAAGGAAGTGATGTTAATAATTTGAGAAAGAAATTATGATGATTTATAAGAGGCCATAAATTACTTGCATAATATAAATGTTTTTACATGAAGGAGATCCATGCAGATTTACATTTTTATTAATTCATAAATATAAATTAGAGTCTTTTTTAATGCAGTGTCTTTAGTGAGGGTTTGTTTTCCAATATGCAGTCTATTATTTTTAGAAAACTCAGCTTTTGCACTAATTCCACCACCTACTACATCAGAGAGGGGTGAACTTTTGCCAAAGACAGCTTTTGACTAGCAGCCTGTTAGAAAATAGTCAAAAGCGGAAGAATAAAAATATTAAAATCCCTCAGAAATCACTCTTGTGCATTTGCAAAGGAGTGATTATGTGATTTTGCCATCATGTTATCTCCATCAAATTTATGTGTTTTTTCCTTCCAAAACTAGGCTAATCTCTCAAATGCTACAGTTATTTCATACTTTCTGAGCTGTTTTAGGATTTCTAATATCTGGAATTTTGTGATTTTGCTTTTGCAATAGTCTATGATTGTTTGCCAAAAATCATCCTTATAAAAGGCAGAAAGGTAAAGACAGGGATGGTGTAAGAAGGTAGTTTGTTCCTAGTGAAGATTTACTCCTATTCATAGAGGTATGCTCCCTTCTAGATGAGCAGTGATTTACTCTGTTAAGAATATAGTCCTCTGTTTATTAACTGCACTCATGTTTCAAAAGGTATGCATTAATCACTGGGATTGTATTTTGGTTTTTGCTGTTGCAATGGAAACCACATCCAAAGACTTGAACCTGTCAAGGAAAAATCTGATCTAGACTTTTACACCAAAAGGATGAAATTCATAGCATTTCTAAAGACCTAAACTGTAAACATATTTGACAGTAATCTGCTGATTGGCTTTGTTGTCTCACAAAAGGAAAATGGTGTGTGGCTACATGCGTGCATGTGCGTGCGTGTGTGTGTAATCCTCAATTAATTTACAAATTATTGAGGTCCACAGCAATTTGAGTGATGGCAGGATTTTATTTTCTCCTTTTGAATTTTTGGAAATGGAAATTCTCTGCTTTGATTCTGAGCAATGGGGGGTGATTTTTTTTAATATAAACGGCTCAATTGGAAGGTTATTTGTTTTTCTTATTTTTTTCTTAATGGAAAAAAAATGAACATTTTATTTTTTATATTTCTTCTATCAAGAAAATGATATAAATTTTATACAGTATATGGCAGATATAAGCATGGCAGTAAAATAACTTAGTAATATACTCATCAACTTGGACTTAGTAATATACTCATATGATGTTGATTAATATGTAGACAGAATACAAAGGAATTGTCTTAAGGGTTCAAATTAAAACTACTCTCAGAAAATTCAGAATATTTTCCTCAGTTTATTCTGTGATGCCTTTGTTTGAATATATTTCTATTTGTAGTTTGGAATTCTTTATTAATCTATTCACTTATTTTTTTCCTCTTATTCTGTAGTCCCTGGATGGATTTGTATTTGCACTAAATCAAGAAGGAAAATTTTTGTACATTTCAGAAACTGTCTCCATCTATTTAGGCCTGTCCCAAGTAAGTACACACTTTCAATTCTAGAACATAACTGTGTCTGATGCATTCTTCTGTTTATTATTATTAGGAAATAATACTTTGGTTTCTGTGTTTTCCATGGATTATTGAATTAGCTGTTTAAAGTTGCATCCTGCTGAACCTGAGATACAACTGAAAAATGTGTCTCTAGTACTGAATGTTGAGATGTAAGAAAACTTTTTGCCACAGAGGATCATTATTAATTTATTGAGAACAAATGAAGTTTCTTTTCTCAGTTGTTTTGAACTTTAAACCTCTATACCTGATAGGAAAGGGACACTCTAATAGTACTTCCCTTGTGTCCTATTACTGGATGTTTATGGAGTACCCTGCATTATCCAGGGAGCTGACACGATGACAGGGAGTCATTTGGAGTCAAGAAATGCTGAAAGAGGCCATTAAAATGTCTTGCAGGGAGGGTTCCAACAAGGACACATTTTGATGCTTTCACCAATGCTCACTAATATGAAAAGATGAATTTTTAAAATATAGTAATTTGGGGGGGGGTTTGGTTTGAGGTTTTTTTTTTCATTTAATTGCTGACAACTGTTTTTCGAAGATTAAAAGGCAGGGCAGAAGTGGGGCAAAAGTTAGTTGTTAATGCTTATTCCTAATCCTGCAGCATTCAGAAATGTTTAGGCAGGATAGCTTCTTTCTGCTTTCACTTAGAAATGAAGCAGAAATATTTTGCATGATGATTTTCAGAGAGGGACCATCAACATCTACTGCAGTCACCCTGAGGAGGAAAAGAAAAACTGAAATAATACTTATTTCAGCTACTTTAAATTGGGACCCACACAGCTATGAGGAAGCAACTATTTGTTTACTGTCAGTTTTGCTGTACCCCACCAACAATTAAATGAGAAATATTAATATTTGGTGACAAAAAAAGACTAATTTTAAATATTATCAGGTGAGAATATGAATAGGGGCTCAGTAGGTCCTCAAAGAACATGCAAGCAATTGACTGTAATAAGTTCAGTAATTGTTATTTTGTGCTGGCTTTGGCAAACCCTGTGATAGAAATGAAAACAAGAGCTGTTTCTAGCTCATATCATATTCTTGTCTCTCATTAAAGTCCCTCGTTTCGTAATAGACTTTAATCCCTAACTTAATCTGTTTGGGAGTTTGTATCAAGAATCTCACATTTTGAAATTGGTGCACCACCATGTTGCTAATACAGTAAAGAATTGGAACTTTAATGTTTATTATTGTCTTATGTTCATATTAATCTGGTTTATGCATAGTATCCAACAAAGTCTAATAAGCCAGTAAAGAAGAAGGATGGATAATTAGTTTAAGCAGGTAAATGCTAATTAGGAAACTCCTGAAAGGCATCCATTATACACTAGCTTAAAACAAATTTTACAGCCCTGGTTAGTGGTGTAATCCAAATTCTGTCAAGGCAACTGCATTTTCTGTAATTGAGATGTGTATGTTTGCTTTGCATAACAGATGGCTCTGTATGCTTAGACTGATAGCTAGGAAAATAATAATTGCATTATTCTGGCCAAAAGAATATTAGCTCTTGGGTTTTGGCCATTTCAGTCAGTCCTCCTGCCAGCACAGCATATGCACATATATGGATTGGATTTTCAAGGAAATTGATGCATCTGGAATAGTGTGGCCATCTGAAATATCATCTGTTCAAGAAAAATTTGGCTTTAACCCTATGTTAGTCTCTTGTTAAAAGCATTTTCTGCCACTGCCTTTCAAACTATAGAGTTGATAAATCTCTCCTTGCTCTGAACTCACATCATGTTGTTAAGACTTTATGCTCCGTCTTGATCCATATACATTTCAAGAAAGGGTTCAGATAAATGAAGCAATTTTCTTTGCATGTCAGAGTATTGGAAATATCAGGGCAAATATTTCCATGTGTTCACCACTGAAAGTACTGATGGAAAAACTACCAAAAATCAGAACCAATACTGTGGTTTTTTATAGAATAATAAATTAAACTTACTGAGATTTACTAAAATATCTGAGTTTTTTGTTTTTCTTCTCTTCTGTCTTTATGGGGACATTTGGTATTTCCAAGACCCACTGTATTTATATATTTTTGATACATTGCTCTCTTGGTATAGCATTATATTGCTAATCTCTTAATAATTTTAAAAGGAGTCCTGTAGCTACTTCCTACTAAATCACTAGTCAAAGCTTATTAGTTGCTAAAAATATTAACAAGTCTATCCCTAGAACCATTTCTCAAATATACATGGAAATGCTACAGTTTTCACCACACCAAAATTAAAATTCTCGTGAATTCTGAATTTCTGGGTTGGTGCTTTGTGATACATGTGGTTTTGCATTTCTTGCACTGCAAGTAAACATTGATATGCCCTATGCGGATACTCCAGAACTTTATATTTATATAGAACCTCCAGGCAGTGATGCACTGAAAGGCATTATAATGTACATTATTATTTGAAATAGCTTCATCAAGTGCTGCCTTTGGAGTCTTACTTTCTAGTCAAATTATTTCTCCAAGACTTCATCCTTGTTTGGTGTTGTTTTGTTTTTTGGGATTTTTCAAGTTTTCATTTTTTAACTAGCATGCATGGAAATAATGTAAAATATATTTTGTATTTGCAAAGCAAAATCTCATGTCTCCTAGATAAAGGAAAATAGTTCTTGTATTGAATCTCAGCAGGTGACAATAGTTATGGTAGTCAATTTTACTCTTTTCTGAACACTTAGAGCCAGTGGTGCAAAACAAATGGATGCCAATGTTCTAAGAAAGCTGCAGGATTAATAGTAAACAAATCTGATAAACCAGTATCTTGGAAAGTAGCCTGAAAATTATAATAATAAAGTTACCCCTGGCAAAAGTAACAGCATATTTGAACAGTAAACAAAAATTGCAATAAATGCCCTTTTGACATTACAATGAATATAACTTATATGTAGACACCCACCGACATATATATTTTGAATATTTTTTTTGTATAATTTATCTTCCCGCTAATGCTAACCAAGAATTTTGAGCTAGTTTGGCAGATGTGTATTTCAGACCACACCATGGAATTACAATCAGATCAGTTTCAGAGAGTAGAGACACATTTCAAAGTTTAGGAAAAGAGTTAGCTGAAAATAATGAGTGGGAGAAGGTAAAGAGCCAATGCAAGAGAAATGGACCAACAATCTCCCAGTTAAAGGGTCTATGCATATTGGCTTTAGTCTATGTTAGTTGTCATAGCTCATTTATACTTGAGGCAAGCTGATATAGTTGAACATACTTTTCAGCTCTTTCATGAACTGTAATATTTGTTGGAAGACCCAGAAATGTCTGGAAATGTGCAGTATGGCCAGGATTTCTTCTCTGGGTCGATCAACATGATCTGTGGTGGTGTAGCCAATACAAACATCTGTTTACACTGGATCTCTGTAGTGATGTAAAAATGTTTGTTCTTCATATGTATCTAGTCCCATACGTTTTCCAAGTCAGTAGGCAGGTTTTGGTTTCAGGGTAACCTCCATCTTTGAAACCCTCAGTGCATGATTTTGTTTTAGAAATGGGATGAGATTTCTAAAGAAAATGGCTAACCACTGAAGAGGCATTCAAACTGCTCCTTCCAGCACTTAGAAATCAGTGTGAGTGCTTCCCTAACAGATTTCAATTCTCTTGAAAAGTGTCTGTGTTTGAGACTTGGACCAACATATGCTGAAACATAAAGAGTAACAAAAAGGGAGAAAAATCTATCCAGAAACAGATAGAATAAAAATGTGTTATCCAGAAAGGATAAAATTGCCTGGCATATGATGTTTCAGGTTCAATAGAAAATATTATGAACTGCTAATCTGGCTAGGATGCTTTTGCATTCAGGAAACAAGTTCTTAATCACCTCTTACAACAGTTGTACTCAGCAAGGATAATATGCATTGTTTCCTGCCTGTGAGGTCCACATCTTAAAGTAAAATATTTCCTACCTTTGCTCCTGCTTGCCCAGGACACAGAGCAGATTGGCCTGTTGAAAAGAGAGCTCACTAAAAATGAACAGTGCAGCTGCTGGCATAATGAGAGATAGATAATAGAGATGGAAAAGGAAGAAAACAAGAATAAAATTTTGAGAATTTATCTATTTGAAAATAAAGCAGGCAAAACCAACAGGTATATTAAGTGTGTACTCTGTTACCAGTAGCATAATATATTTCCTTATTTTGGCTTTCTGTGCATTTGTTCTATGAAATGGCAAATAAAATTATAGCTACAGCACACAAGTACAAGGTCAAATAAATGACAGTACTCATTCTATTTGTGAAGCTATTCTGAAAAGGAACCATGGTGCCAAATGTGGTTTATTTGAATAATAAAGAAGAATTAGATTCCCCTGATAACTTGGCTGAGGGCCAATAAATCACTGGAGGTTAAGAATGCTTTGCAACTGCCATGTATTTCTTTTGCTTTTACGAAGCACAAACCTCAACTACTATGCTCTACCTGTTTTTCAATGCAAATCAAGTTGAGGTTAGTCGATTGTTAAAGGATTGCTTTTGTGCTCTGTTTGCTTAAATATAATATAAAGCAATCTTGACACTTGCACTGATTCTGTAAATTCTATCTTATTTTTCTTCTCTGCCATTAACAAAATAAACTACTGCTGCTGCTGCTGCTGCTGCTACTACTACTACTACTACTACTACTACTACTACTACTACTACTACTACTACTACTACTTACTATTATTATTATTATTATTATTATTATTATTATTATTATTGAAAAATTTTAAAAATCCAGAACTGGAAATTTTTTTAAGCAAAACAGCAAAACTAGACAATGACCAATTGCGAACTTACCCTTTTTCTTGTGATGTTGTCATTGTTTTAACGTTCTGAATTTAAATACTTCTATGTAACCTGGTTGTTTGTGCTCATGCAGTAAATTTGTCCACTAGCACTGTTAATTTTTTACCAGTTTTTCCTCTTCAAAAAGAGTAAATAAGAACCTGGAAAATTCTGTGTTGATCATATGGGGCTTTAAAATTTTTTCCCTTAACACTCAAAGTAAGAATATTAATTTACTGTTGTATTTTATGCTAAAAGAAGTGAACAAGGGAGGAGTTCTATTGAAATACAGCAGCTCTGAGGATTTTGAGAGCAGTAAGAAAATATAAGTATCAAAATAATTCAGAAACAGTACAAGGCACAGTGGCACATTATCAATTTACAACATTTAAATTGATAAATGCTTGGTGGTGAAGGCCTACAAGGGCACTTTGAAAAGCAAATAGCGACCTGCTGAAGAAATTGATTTTTCCCCCCCGAAAATGACTGCATGATGCATCATTTGACTGCATGCTGTCCAAGTGCTTGACAGAGATAATCTCAGCAATCCCACGGGTGACCTTATCGTTCTCACCAGGGCAACTTTGTCTAGGTTCTGACTTTGTGCATGTCAAGGTTTCTTCAGGCAGGATCCTTAGGGGGAAAAAGTTCCTCTGTTCGATCCAGATATTGAACCACTCTTGAAGGCACTCCCCCACCCCCAAAAAGGCAAGCTTGTTTCTTTTCTTCATAATTATGAATGAACTGAACAAGGGAAAATATCTATAGACACAGTATCTTTGCTGAGGACATTATTGCTTGCCCAGTGTAGTTTAGCTTAGCTCTTAAAGGAGAAAGGATACCTGCCATTAGAGGTTATCAGATACAGCTGAAAGACTCCAAAATATGTGGCACTCTTCTACATAGCAGAAATATTCCACCTGCTTTCTTTATCACACTCTCTGTTCACGGCTTTATTTTTGCCATACTCAGAGTATTTAATATCAGTACCTAATCATTTCTTCTCTATGTTGTTTTTTTGGTTGTTCTTTTTTTTAATCCCTATCCCAACCCAAGAGCTTTTAAGACAACTCAAGTGCAAATGACAACCTGACAGAAGTCCTGAACATCAACATCAATATGCATAATTTTGCATAGACACTCTGTAGCAACCTTCACTGTATGGTCATGACGAGGTCCAAAACACTTAGGCTATTTTATCTGGTTATTGAAAAACAGGTTTTCTCTTGCACAGAGAAATATATTGCCCAAACTGTGATGAATAGTGGCATTTTAAACTTTGCAGGATTTTTTAAAGTGCTTTGTACAATGAACAAACTATTCTTCATGTGCAGTTTGTAAGTGTTAATTATAATTACTAACTAGGAATCTGTTGAAAGCAGCAAATGTTATGCTCTGTTTGGTACCCCAAAGCTGCTTTACCCACTGCCTTTGACACCCTCAGTTCACTGTATTCAACCTCTTTTACCTCCTTCTTTCATCCACAACATTAATTCTGAGTGAACAAGACGTGCTTCCCTGCTTTTGACAAGATTTGCTGCAGTCTCATGCGACAAAAACCCAACACTCATTCCAGATTCAGAAAGTAGGATTTATAACAGCATTTTAATTTAATGTTGGATGTCGAACATATAAAGAGATCACAGTAGTACTAGAGCTGAAAATTGATGCCTTTTTTATTAGTGTCCTCTCAGAAGTGGGTGAGCCGCTGTTTGTGCAATGGAGCACAGAGCACCACAGTCAGATGAATGAGGATATGCTATCTGCAAGGAATCATATTTCAAACCACTGTCTGCCTCTATTGATGTGCTCAGAGTTGAAAGGTTATGCTAGTAAATGCCATCAGAATTTTCAGCATTAGAAATCTGTGGAATAATCCGCTGACTGTCACTTTGTAGTCAGTCCAAATGCAATACATAGTGATGCTTTAATGATTTTTTTTTAATTGAAATTAACTTATTGTTACTGATCACATTGTTTTGCTTCTTCTTCTACAGTGTTTTTAAATACTGCCAACAGAATTGTCTTATAGGCTCCACTGAATATAGCTGTCTGTTGAGTTAACTAAAGGAATCCAGAATGTCATTTTACATGAGAATCATGTTTCCCTTATTTATTCCTTTGAACATATTTTACCAGCCATTGAGGCTGAAACATTGAAAGCCTTTATGCAGAAGGGATTCACTGGTTAAAATGAATCACAGATTCCCCATGCAATAAAATATAGCCTCATTGGTTTAACACTTAAAGGCTGAAGACTTTTTATGTCACTTAATAATTTCTACCATTTGCTGTTAAAGGAAACGAAAAAGGCATTTGATAAGGTATTTTCAATGCAATTCTTAACTCTTTCCAGTACTGAACAAGACTGAAAACATTAGCAAGCAGACCATTTTCTTCCTGTTGGATGCAATGATTTCAGATTATTTTAATAAATATATCTGGGGAAAAGGGGTAAGACAATTTAGGTATTTTAGGTTTCTCTTTCCTATTAAAGCAAATTAAAAGTTTTCTTGAATTAATATTCATATTATCCAAATTAGCTTCAGTGTACTTTTGGAATCTTCTTTGCATTGCATTGTAACATATTCATGTGGAAGTTGGAGAATATTCTGTAAAACAAACAGCTGTGGAATAACTGGGGGGGAAAAAAGCAGATAATGGTGAGAAACATACAAATTTGCCCGAAAGGTTTTTTCCATGCTTTTCGGGCACATTAGAGATGAGGAGAAAAAAACCTCAAATAAAAATAAATATACCACCTTTTAAGAGTAAGTTCAAACAGGCATTCTTCTCATGAGTGATAAAAATTTCACTTCTAAAAAACCTATAATTAATAGATTTTGATTGATAGTAAGAAAATATGTCTTTCATTGCTTAAACAACATACTGATTATAAACTTTGATTTTCTTTTACATTCCTGTTTGAGTCAGAGAAAGTGAAAGTCATGACTCAAATATTTTCCATTGTATGAAATTATTCAAGATTTGTAGCAGAGAAGCAGTAGGAGTTCACTTGACAGAACTTCCAAGCACTTGAGAAGGGTGGGTCAATCCACAGATACTCAAGGGTTGGTTTAAGGTTATGAAAGGAATAAAACAGTGTCCACGTGTATTAAAAACACAATCACTGAATGGTTCTGAGCTAAATAACAATGCTGCAAAAATGAAATATAAAAAACTGCTTTAAACTCAGATCAGTTCAGTGATATCTTCAGCTACAAATCCTCACTGACAGTTCTAGCAATCTAAGGGACGTGTGCATATGAAAGCCCAAGATCAGGAAGCAGCTCAGAAAAAGGACAGGAAATACATCTTATTCTGGTTTTGCCAACATCATGCATTATTAAAGCCTTGGTCAGGACTTTACTTGCTCTGTGTTCAGTCAGAGTTAACAGACTAATACTACTCTGAGAAGAGAGGATTGGTAAGAGAGCAGGAGGATTCCAAATTCTGTGGAGAGTGCCTTCACTGCAGATGGGATCTATTCGAGAGAACCTCCCAAGTCAGAGGCTAATGGTGCTTAATCCCCAAGGTTTGTAATGGAAATTCAAGACAATCATGTCCATGTATTACTCTTCCAGTATTAATTTATATTCTTTTGTCACTCCCTGTTCATCTTCAGCATTAAAATAGACCTATGCTGCTTTAGTATTTTAACCCCTTGTTTCCCTGTTTTATCTTCTGGCATTTGAGGATGCCACCCAAGACAGCCTCTGCCTGTGTGCAGCAGCTGACAGCAGCTTCCTGGTTAAGTTACAGTGTGAAAGGCAAAGCTCCCAGGTTGCTTTCTGCATCTAGGGGACAGGGAAAAAGAGCAGCAGAAAACTTGTCAGGCTTACTGTGAACCAGTACTTTATCTTACTTGCTCAGCTGAGTTCCTTAACATTCACATTGCAAGTTCTCTCTGCTGTTTGCTCATACCTTCAAAGCTGTCTACATTCAGCCTGAGTAACTCATCATCCACATGGATGATGTTTATTTATCGTTCTCATGGCACTCCCACAGAAGCTTCCTCTACAGATGAACCCACAGAAGAGCCAGTTTAAAGCCATTTTACAAGCTAGACCATCAAAATCTGACATCAGGACCCACCTCGTCACGTGGCCTGCTGTAGCAGTGCAGGCATAGCCAAAACCAGCCATGGAGCAGAGGGGTACTTCTACTGACCACCTGATAAGGTAGTAGAAAACGAGGAATTCATTTTTCCCAGACAGGAGCTCAGATGTGGCAACAGAGTGAAGTGATAAACTTCCTTTGCCCAGAGTTAGAAATTTAGGGCAAAAAGGTGAGAAATAAAATCTCTTTGTTCAGCCATGAGGAGAAATGTCTAAGAGCAGAATCATCTTCCCTTTAGAGACAGGAAGCACCAGCATATGTTGGAGGGATGGGAAATCAGATTAGTATGAGGGGACAGACAAAAGAAATGCCTCTCTAGTGTGAGCAGACAGGAAGGGGAAGACAGGGAAGAAACATAGCATACTGTCTCTACTCAGCAACAGAACGGTGAGGAGACATGCTGCCCCTTCCTCAGCAACCAAGAGAAATTTTGCTAACCTTTGATATTCAGAACTCACAGCCCAGCATAAACTCAAATAGTGAGTCTGGTTCATACTCAAGATATATGAAAATAAAATTTTAAAGGGCTTATTAACATTCAGGGGGGTTTGCACCCTTTGTGACTTTGTATTTTCAAGTCTTCTTTTTCCATTAACTACATGAATGCTAAAAATGTACTTTAATATGTAGGAGGTGTCTGAGACTTTTTGGGAATAGCATGATTCTACAGAAAAGTCTTTGAAACTACAATCAAACCACTTGATTGACAATAATATTATAAAGTTTGGCAACAGTAAAATATGAAGGGGAAATACTGCCTTACTTTGCTATCACATGGATCTATAAACTAATATGGTGTATTCTGCTCCTACTCTATTCCAGATAACTTTTAAAGCCTTTGTGTTAATAAATCTGGCCTCATACTAATAAAATGTGTGACAGAATTATTACCTATATTAATTATTTTATGTTTGAGATCCTGTCTTTGAGTCTTTTGGGTGACAAGTATTTTCTAGTTTGCGTACTGCTGTATTAGGATGTAGCCATTACAGTCAGGCTACACTCTCTGCCTTTTCATACTGTGTTTCAGAAAGATGTCTCATTTGGGACAGCACTTATTCATGCAGAAGTGGTACATACAAAGCTGTATGCATTCCTGAGATTCCTTGAATAACAATGGAGCTATCCATGTATTCTTATTGAACTTCCATAACATATGCATAACAAAGATATTATGAAAATTGTAATTGTATCTCTTCTATGTATTAAAGCTGCATGTATGAGTCGTGACTTAAAGTTTGTAGGAAGACATGCTTGCTTCCTTTTCTAAAATTCATTAATCCAGTTGGAGAAGCAGTAGCTTTTTCTTCTATGCTTGTTTCTTCTGACATGACATGAGTTTGATCCACAGCCTGTAAGTCAATGAAGAGATTTCACAGATTTTTGAATGGTTCTCACTTTATACTGCAAATATGTTTCTTATTTTACATTGAGAATGAAGACATATTCTGTAAGTTAATGAGCAATCCCTCTGTCCCTATAAGAAACTAGTACTTTGAATAAGAGTGACAGTGATTTCTCCTTTTTGTTTCTTATTTGTTACACATTGCTTGCAAGTTTTAAAATATTTTGGTCATATGATAGCTCATTTTCTTTGTCCCATCTCCAATTATATATATTTAGATTGAGTTAACTTAAATCAACATTATATTAAGACATTTTAGAGGAGTCCTGCATTAATTGTAGTTGGTATATACTCTATTTATTGCAACCTTGTATGCAGATAAGCTAAAGTCTAACCACTGAGAAAGATGCATTCCAAAGACATAAAAATCTTCAGTAGCAGAGGGGTTGACTAGAAAATGTAGTGGAAAACGTATATATTTTATTAGTTACGTGTTTGGGATATTGGGATATTTTTATCATCTCTTTCCTATCTTCTTCTGATTCAGTCTGTCTTCCTTTTTAGCTCCCAGATCAAGTTTGGATGTATTGTTGCTTAAGTGTGCAATGCCTTCCCAACAGAAAGCAGTTCAGGGGAAGAATTTTTATTAGAAAAGAATTCAGTCACTGAAATGAATGTAAGCAAATTCCAGTTTCTAGAGATGGGATTCTCTTTCATGCTCATCACAAATATAAGCATTTATATTTCCTGGTTTTTGGTAAAAATATGTCTACAGAAAGAATTCTGTACACTTCAAATTGAATTTATTCCAGATGTTTTCTTTGGCTAAATACAAGTAGGTTCCTTAATACTTGTTCCATTCTCCTCTTCTTTTTGATATCACTACACTCCTCTAGGTTTATGTACACTTGTGACTGTGAAGAAAGATCTTATGTGTTTGATGGGCAGCAACTAAAATAGACATTTTCAAAACAAATTATGCTATTTCCATTCTATGTGGTTAGGAGCTATTCAACACATTAGTGCTGTACCTATTTTGGACAGTGATGTGACTAGATCTGACACAGTCCAGTCTGCGTTCTCGTGAGGCTTTTGGGATAAATCCCTGCAGATTAGCAAAGTCTGCAACATCCCTAATTAGGGTGCAAATTCTTGTGAAGTAATAAGAATAATAAGCAAAACTGGAAAAAGAAAACCCCATATATATAAATGTAACTTTTACAGCTCATTAATTAAAATTGACATTGCAGGGTGTTTACAGGACAAAGACACTACAAAAGTACACTACCATTTTAATATGTTTTGGAATGTTTTCAATTTAGCAGCCAAGAAAATCATATAATTCTGAAATCCATTCACTTCTTTAGTAAAAACGCCAGTCTTCAATTTTAAATAGCATTTGTAGAAATTAAAGAAGGTAAACTGAAAATATTTCTAAAATGTCACAGCTTCATTGTGATACTAGATGATATGGCCTATCCCTTCATTGTCATCTAGAACAGCTGTGAAAATAATGTCGTGTCTTTTTAAATAACTGTAAAACCCAAAGATTTTAAAGGAGATTATACATTCATACCTATATTTGCTATTTTGAATCAAGTTGTTGATGTGTGATATTCTTTATTATGGCATTAACACCCATGTCACAGCAATATCAGAATTTGCATATAAACAATCAACATAATGGATTTGAAGTAAAAAAATGCAGAGTTTATTTTTATTTTAAATAAAACGCTTGCATATCCTGAAGTGCAAATATTTATTCTGTGCATGTATAATTATAATATGCCCATGATAGCTGATAATTTTCTGATTGTCTTTTATAGTCTCATTTAAGTCATATTTATTCTCTTGCATCCACAGTCTTCATTTAACACTGGACATCTTAGTGAGCTGTAGTACAGGGGTTTTTTTGGTTTTAACCTTCAAAGGAATTTAGTTGAGCAGATGCTACATTGAACTAGTCAGAGTAGAAAGGAAATGATACGGCTTTTAAAGGGCACATCTAGCATATCTACTGGGCTAAAGTAATTCTGGCAATGCTTCAAAGGATATAACTTTTGATGGTAAAGTAGGTAGGCTACAGAATGAAATCACATATGGCAAGCTGTCAAAGTCTTCCTACACATTCAGTACATTTATATAAGTGCAAATGGATGCTGCTTAGATGGAGTCCCTAGCAATTTCCTGTTAAATCTGCTCTAAGATTATCTGATATTATTTGACTAAATTATCTGTAAAAGCTGAGGACAACTTTTATGATCAAATATTTAGAAATTAGTTTTTTCTTTTTGGCAGATTATCTGAAAAATGAACTGCAATTGTATTAACACTTGAAAGCAATGGACTTTCGGTAATAGCAATTATATCAAAACAAGGATAATGAATTGCTGTATATCAGCTTGAAGAGGACGTATTTATAGGTCAATGATGTCAATAGCTATAGTTCTCATAGACACCTCATTTCTTACCCTTTTATTCCTTGCTAATGCTAAGCAGACACCGTTTTAACTTTTAATGAGATTGGTGACTATGAGAATCTCATTTCACAATGGAAGGGAAGTTTACAAGGGATGAATATTTTCACCTTTCAAAATTAAGCCATAAAAGTTGTTGCCCTTTTGCAAATGCTGCATTGATGATTAGGCATCCTCCTCCCCACTAATGAAAATAAATCCAAACGATCATTCATACTTATTACAAAGACAAACTTTTAAATTTTCTTTTTTATATATATTCTGTTAGTTGTGTTGAATAGCGCTCTAGTATAATGACAAAATGCAGGATGCCTTACAGCATTAGCTTCATAGCTAGGAGTATGCATGCATATCTATTTTCACATAATACATCTCTCTGTATGAATGTGTATGAGTGCATGATTGCAAGAGGAACCTCAAAGGTGTGCTGAAAAGTTCTTTATCTCTGTCCTACACTGTCCTGTCCCTCATTAGTAGAAGGTAAGGAATGTCCAGCTGCAGCCTTAAAACCCTGAACACATGCATTTGCTTTCTGATTTTTGGCCATGGTTATCCTTGAGAACTATGGTAGGATGAAACACATTTAGTTTTACTGGGGAAAGTGTGGTTAGTGCTGTTGACTGTTGAAGGTTGGAATCTGTTTACAAAGGATGGAATCTAATGAGATTTGGCCATGGAAACTGAAATCCCTCTAGACAGACCTTTATGTTCATTTGGCCCCTCTCGCACGCTTGTGCGTGGCAGTAGCACATGTTCCCATCACAGCTCAGAGACAGCATGCCAGATATAAGCAATCAGGCTGTCTAGTTATTCACATCTTACAGGATCCAGGAGCAAAAAAGGAGTTCAGAAATGCACAGCTTTGGTGAGGTGTCTGTCTTTTATTTTGGCTCCTATTCTGCAGCAAAATCCCACTAGTATATTAATCATATGAGTCACTGTACAGATCAAACCCTTGGCCCCGATCATAAGCATAGGGCATTGTAGATTTAGAAGTAAATAGAATGAAGGTTTGTATTGATCTACCTAAGAAGTGGTTGCTTGTTCAGTGGCATATGACTCAGACAAGCCTCAGTGTGCTTTTATTGGAATGGCAAATAGCCTCTTGCTGGTATAAAGGCAAATCCATCTGCCAGTTTCAGATCCATTCTGTAATAGAAATGGGAATGTGACGAGTGCTCAAAAACATCTTTCTCCTTTAACATGAGCAAAAAGAAAAAAAGCTGTTGTGTCTAGACTGAGCCTTAGCTGAAATTTTCTAAATGTCTCGGTCTGAAACAGATGTGTGTCCTGTAAAAATTTCTAAACAGTGGTAAATTTGACAATGTGACAGGGAACTGAAAACAGTTTTCTGACTGGTGAATGTTAAAATGCCAGTAAAAAAAAGGTAATGCTACAAGTTGAACTTGAAATAAAAAGAGAATGAGTAGAAGAAAGGATGGATAAATCATAACAAAATCATAAAATAGAGTATGAGTAGAAGAAAGGATTAATATGTCATAACAAAGGCTTGGATCCTTGGAAACATGAACACAAGAATTCTCACTGAAAGCTGTGAAACAAATGATAAATCTATTCAGTTAAACCTTAGAGGGATTGGGGCTTGGATTTTTGAACTGTGGCAACTCTCATGAAAATCAGTGGCAATCTCACCAAAAACAAAGCAAAAGCAAAATTTCTGGAGAGAAAAATTATGACCAAATCCATTTATTAGCAATACTTGAATTTCAGTAGTGAAAAAGCACTGATACTCAGTGTGTCTGTATTTTCTTTCTTTATACCCTGTGTGTCTCTATAAACACTCAAAATTGATGCAGAGGTCATGTGCATCTGCTTTATCATTTGGTCATTCAAAAGTATGAAATTACATGTGTTTTTAAAAGAAGGACATGGACCTCAATGTTTAATTGATTTTTTATTTTGTATATATCTAAAATATAGATATTCACAGTCTGAATTTTAGAAACGGAACTAAACATCTAAAATTGGGATTGGTGTTGAACAACAGTTCCTGCCCAGGAAACAAACAAACCAGGGAAGAATGTGTCAAAACCCATCAGTCTCTTGTTGGCCCCATGCCAGGAGAAGAGAGATTTCATATTGAATTGAAAGCTCAGCATATTTGAACATTGAGGCCTCAGCTGTGATAGGGCATGACATTTTAAAATTGGCATCTTTGCTTTAAACAGGAAAGGTTTTGGTGATTCTGTAGATGTCCCAGAATGTGTGCAAGGGTAGACAACTAAGGAACAGACATATCCCAATGCAAATGTGATTTTCCTAACTCATTACCAAAACAGAAACTTGATTATCAGTGCAATATACACACAACTTGGAAAGAGTTAATTGTGGAGCCTGTCCCTTCAGGAAATTGAAATTTATATTACACATTATATTTGAAATTTATACTATACAGTATATTTGAATTGAATCCAAATACACTTGATTTTAACCATAAAGTTACATGAGGTTTCCTCACTTTATAGGGGCTTCAGTTCTTGAGCAGAAATAACCTAGATTAAGCAAACTATCAGTGGTCCAAAATACATACACTTTCTTCCCATTTGCTCCTTTAGCTCCAATAACAATAAGCACGTGTTATGAATTTAAAAGTTTGGGAATTCCTTTCAAAGACCATTGCTCTGTGGCATGACCTCCTTCTAGAATCCTAGAAAAGGTGTTCAAAGTGACTCTGTGTGGTGAGAGCTGGGGAATTGAGATAGGCAAATTGAGTTCCAGAAATCATCTGCTTCTCTTCATCTTGTGAATAAATGAAACCAAGGCTGTGGCCATGAGGGAAATCTGAAATGCTGGTCTTATCTTTCCTGATACCTGCAGTCATATGTAAGGCACAAGCACAACTGAAAATAGCAGGAGCAAAGCAAAACTAATTGATGCATAAGCACAGCTGAATGGAAATGTAGAAAAGGAATGATAGTGTAGGTTCACTTTCTACAGAGATGGCTTTCTCTCCCTCAGATACAGGACTTTGGAAGCCACATGACAGGTAGTTTCTCATTCTTTTCTGCTGGTGCATCTGCTAGGTTGTTTCTAACTCTTTTCAAGAATTTACTCAATAGTCATAGGGTGTGATTTATACCTTCCAGCATGGCACACACAACTCTTCTTGATGTACCTCCACTTAAGCTAAAGGATCTACCATAGCAGTGAATTTCATCCACTGTGTTAATTTTCTGAAAGGTTATTATAGTGGTATTATATACTTCAACTTCTGCAACAAAGTTAGAGCTCTTTTCTCTTTGTGAATGGGAAAAGATTTATGTGTTACATAACTGAAGTTACTATTGCAAATAACCCTTTTACAAATTTTAAAGTGGAAGTTCAGTGATTTGATTTTAGTTTTCTAATCAACTACTGGAGGTTCAAAAAAGAAAAATAACCCACAATTATCACTTATACAAAGGGGTTTAATTAATTACATATATGCAAAAAATTGTAGCTAATGAACTTCACCTTGAAGGTTATCTAGGAAATCTAGATAGGTTATCTGTGCTAAGGAAAATTATCTTCCATCTTTAGAGTTGAATTGCATCTTTATGTATGTTTAATCTACCTATATGATAAATACTTTCACAGATTTTTCATTATATACTTTTTGGCACGTTTGGTTGGTGCATATTTAAATGTGTTAAACAAGCACTGAAATAAAAAGTGCTAAACTGGAGACAAAATACTCCTTTCATATTACAGAGTATTAATGACTGTTGTTGATAGGAGATATGACTGTAGCGTGCACTGTTTGTGAGAATCACATTTTGCATTATATTTCATAAACTGTACAGTTTATAGTGTGGTATGTAATCATGGAGTTCATTGTTTTATTATATTTCAGTGTAAATTTTTCACCCATTTCAGTTGAAGCAACATTCTCACAGAATACAGGTTTTGTAGTGATATGATGTTTCCTAGCTGTAGGCTTGGCCTCTCCCTTCTAGTGGCTGTAATTTACTTTTTGGTCTCTGTCGCCTTGAGCTTGCCTTCTGACTAGTTTGTTGAATGATGTGCTAATCCATTATATTTCTCAGACAAGTGTATCGACCAGTATAAACAGACTGGAGGGCACAAACCTAAATGAAAGCTATACTTCCTTGAATCATTTAAAAAGCTCCTGCAGTGGTGGCAGTGCAAAATAACTTTTCTCTGTACATTAAATAAAAGAGGGAAATTTCAATAAATAAAATTAAGATTGTGGGGAGGGGGATGTGAGCGCATTAGGGTGCATTTCATATGGATGTATTTAGTTGTGGGAAGAAGAGACAGATAATGTTAGTCAGCCACTTGAGAACGTGCTTCTAGATGATAAATTTGAAACTGAGCCCCAAGCCCTGCATTACTTGCCATTTCCCATTGTCCAGACACTCTCACAACACATGATACATGTTTGAAGTCATGTACTATATTGAAACATTTTTATACAAATAAAGAATGGAGGACAACCTCACTACAGAACTGGCAAAATGGAGGGCAGAATATGCAGCTTTATGATTTTTTCCTTTCTAGGAAACAGGTAGAAACCAATACCTGGTCATGAAAAATATCCTCAGGTAATTTATCTTGAAAAGAAATATCAAGAGAGTGGATGACTTCTCAATTTGTACAGCTGGTGTCAGATATTCAAGTTCCTACCTGTCAAAAAGCGAATTAAAATTTCACTAGCAAAGGGAACTTTTGGCTAGTAATTCAAATCTAATCTGTGGACACAAGCAATATTATGGAAAATTTCATTTTTCAGTTGAAATTACAACTCTACAAAACTGTAGTAATTCCATGATAATAAAAAAGGGAATAATTTTTTCCTTAAGGCATATTTGATTCATGATGCATTGGGAAATAGTTAGGCTATGAAATACTGCAATTTCTGCAGATATGGGACAAACAAAAAAAAAAAATCATTCCTATACCTCTCCTCAAGTATTAGATTTCAAGGAAGGGAATTTGATGTTTCTTTACTAAAAGATTTTTAATTTATTCTTTTTTATTTCAGTTTCAGGTTTATTTCCAGCAGAATGAGAGCAAAACTGTCTGATTTCTGTTAAATAATTCACTCTCAAGTTCTCCAAGAATTTTTATATCACAGTTTTCACCTTTTTGATTTGGAAGGTGGCTATTGACTGCAAGCTACTAGGAGATCTGTGATATTTAACACGTATTAAGGCATCATATATGCTTAAGAGCATCTCAGAGATCTGGTGGCATGCTTTTTCCAAGGAAATAAAAGTCTGAAGCTCCCTTCCCTGGCAATCACAAATGCACAGATGACAGTAAGCATTTGTATCCATTCTGAATCTGTGTTTGCCACGGCTCCTGAGCCATTGCTACTCTTGGACAGATATTTGCATGCCCACTCCTTCCAAAAAGAGGATCCTCATAACTCTTGCACCTATATAGTGAAAACATGGTACACATATCTGTTTGGCCATTGACCTCAGGGAGACCCAAATTTCCCCCCTCTCCTTTTTGTTGTTTCTGGCTCTCTGAGTAGGCACACCCCTAAAGCTAGGGCTGTAATCATTTAGCAGTCTCACCAACAGTGATCGTTACAAACCCTGCAAGCAGTAAGAAAAGCTTTGTCTGGGGTTAACCAAGTCATCAGAAAATATTTTAATGGGATTCTGATATTTCCATGTTTTAAGTTTAGTTTCCCTTCCAGATGCAAGAACTGTGACTTTTTCAGGGGGGTTGGCTTGGGTTTTGTATTTCTTTCATTTTGTAAAGCTGTCTTCACAGGTTATTGACATGAACAAGATACTAGGAGGTGTAGTCTTTCCAAATTTGGCTACTGTTGTTTTAATTAGTGTCTGATTATAGTTAGAAAACCTACTTTGAAATGATCCTTAACTTTCTGACCATTTCTTCCCAATACATGAAGCATTTTAATCTATTTCCTCTTTCAAACTAAGGTAGTTATCCTTCACATCAAAATATCTGCCCCTTATCAAGATCAAAGCTGACTGAACTTGACTTTGCATCCACTCAGATGGCTATAATCATGACATGGAAATATTACTTTGGCTTCACTTGACAGAACTCAAAATTGTCCCGGCAGAATTACCCAGAATTTGTAGAAAAATTTATTCTTAACTTTATTGTTTATGAAAATAGCCAAGAACTTAGAATAAATAGCCATCTCTGTCAGTATAAAGAAAAATGTGTTATTTGCTTCATTTCAGTATCTCTCACAGAGAAATTGCTGAGCAGGAGTTGATCACTCCACATGAGAAGGAAGGGAAGGCTTCTAGATTTTCTGGTCAATTTTAAGCGTTGTTAAAATAATGTATTCATAGCTAGTACATGCAATAAATAATATGCATCATCATTAAAACAGGAGTTTTTTGAGTACAGGCTTGGCCTTGTAAATGACAGCCTTGTAAATAAAATAAAAATTCAAGAAGGCCAGTATACTCTTGAAATCTTTATTTCAGAACATATGACTTGAAGCATGATGTGCAGAAAACAATGTTACCTTTCTGTAGCTGGAATATTTGCATAGGAGCTTGCTGGTTCATAAATTCCAAGCAGCATAAATATTGATATACCATGCTTAGCTTACCACATTCCTTCAGTTTGGTTTTATCTAAATTACAGAAAGGAAGGTACAATTGTGTGCACTGTTTAGAGGCATGTTTGTTTCTAACCTCTGCTTTCTGAAGTCATTGTTATTCAGATTTTTCCTCCTCACCTGCCCCGCCCTCCGTGAATCCCTGTGAGCTGGCACACGCACATGTGCACACTTAGTCTGTGTAACAGTTTTTAAACAGTCAGCATCCTCTTTTATAACTGTGGTTCTTAACTGTGCTGTGAAGATTGATGGAAGAAAGATTGGTGGAGGATTTTGAAGGGAAAGTGCTTACGTGTTTTTGTTGGGTGTCTTACAGAGCAGCAAACCATTTACACAGGCTCATTACAAAAATAATCTGAATAAAACCCTTCAACCTGACAGAAGGAAAAAGCTTTCCTGAATCAGAACTATCAAAAATATCCTGAAAAAAAAAAAAAAAACAAAACATAAAGTGTTTCAAATTATGAAGCAGTTATAGCAACATGTTAATTGTATTTGAGAAATTCCAAATTCTGGGATGTCTCCTTGGTGCTATATATTCAGGGAAGAAATATTAGTTTTATTTCACTGTTTCTAATGAAAGGACTATTTCAACATAATTTTTCCCTACATACAGGCAAAAGACATTGAAAGATGAAGTGTCAAATTATGTTTCCCTCTCATAACACTGCACACCCATGAGAAGGGATGTTGTTGCTGTTGTTGTTGTTGTTGTTGTTTTAGGGTAAATAGAAGGAATTATATCACAGCCATGCTTTGTGGCAGATGGGTAATAAAGTCGTCAGCAGAACAAACCTGCCCTGTTCAGTGTGCTGAGTGCTACTAAACAAATAATCAGTCAGATGCATATGGAGTTGGCCAAAAGGAATTGGGAGTTACAGTTTGCAACAAAAAAACACCCACTTTGAATCAAGAGAGAAAGTAATTTGGACAACTGTAGAGCTTCCATTTGGCAAATGCAGGTAACTTATTTGGCTGTCTTTCTAAAATGAAAGCAAAATCACCTTATCTTTTAACAGAAATTTGCAGTCTATAGTACAAGAAAATTGATATGTACTAAGACAAAAAATTACTGCCTAATCAGCTATTAAAAAACAAGCAACTAAGTGTTTGAAGTAGACTGATTTAGTGAAAATATCAACTGTTACAATTCAGTATTTACTACTTAAGCTTCTATTATTCCAAAAACTTTTTTTTTAATTATCTATTATTTTGCTTCCTCTCTCAAGATGTAGAATGATCTTTTTGATTGTAAAATAAAATGTTGTTCTGTGCTTTATTTCCTTCTTATCAAATAAATAACCAGTGTCTGCTCAGTTTGGCTTCTATGTTGGTAGCAAGCAGTCCTAAAAAATAGCTTGCATGAAAACTTCACCCTGAACATGGTGAAAACAGTGTCCTTACTCAGTGTATGTGACCAAAAGTAGGTGATCTATACCAAAAGGATGAAGAAAAAAGAAAATACTGAGAAGTACTAATGTAAAATTATATTAATGTAAAACAAACATCTGAAGTAACAAAGAAATTTTTCTTTTCCTATTTCATTTATAAAAAAAATTCTTTCAATTGCTGCCTGTGATAGTGGAAGCTACAAAAACACAGGTGTATGGCTGCTAAACTGATGATTTTCAGAAACTTCTGGCTGCAAGATATGAGCAGAGCTGAAGCACAGACTTTTTTTCTTTGTTTGTTTGTTCTTTTAGTAAATAAGATATGTTAGGAAGAACAGCATTTGGAAGGCAAAGAACTGCTGCTAACAAGCAATAATAATCCTAAATGCAAAGGCATATGAAGTAAAATCAATTAGGATATAACCCATAAGCACACTAAGCAGAATTTCTATAAAGATTTGTAGCCAAACTGAAGAATATCCAACAAAATATAAGCTGCCATGCACTTCGTCTTCCCAAAAGAGAGAGCTGCATACTGTGGACAGAAAACAGATAAGAGTGCAGTCATCCACTGTGATTAGGAATTCAAGTAATGAACATTTCTTAATAAAGTTTTCTTAAGTATTTGAACTGTAAAGAACTCTAGCCCTCATTTGTCAGTTTTCTATGGGGGCAAGACAGTATATTCTCTCACCCTATGTTTGTGATTGGTAGAACAACTTTTACCCTTTTTGGTGGGAGAAGCAAAACCAAACTGCTGCTTGAAATGGATTTTAAGGTAGTCACAAGTCTTGTTAACAGCTTTGAATTGAAGTTGTAATCTTTCCTAAGATACCTAAAAATCCATTATCATACCTAAATTATATATATAGATGTAGGTAGATATAGATAGGTACATAAATAAATTTATATTTATACATTTATTTATATTCCCACCCTATTATTATCCTCCTAGCCTGCTGCAAATATTCAAATTGTGACTTACCTAACTAATCGTTTTTTATAGTAGACAAAGGAATATATCTTAGCTTGTTCAGAGTTTCATCCCAGGACAGGGAAAGTGGCATTCCAGGATTCAATAGCCAGAATACTGTTGCTCATTTTAAAAAAGAGTTATGATACTATGACAGTGCTATGCTTCTCCAGTGCTTTGGGTTTGCATGTTTTCTAATCTATAAAGTATGTTTAGCAAAGGATGAAATAATAGAAAATATGATTACCAGTTAGGGTGGGAATGTAAGCTGTTTCTTTGCATCTGCTTTTTTTTCCCCTTATCACTTTCTTTGACAAACCATAGAGGAGAACTGACTGGCTCAAGACCTGGCATTCCCCCTCTCCAACTAAATAACCTCTAATAGCTCTGCCTCTCAAAGTCAAAATATTGATTGGGAAAACTCTGAATAAAGCACTTCAGAACAGGACTGAGAAGAGAGCATCTGTGATTGAAAACAAGTGTCCTTATTAGTTCTTTCATGGGAACTAACCTACAGGAGATTTTACAGCTCAGCTGTGAAATCAGAATTACCATCCACATTCCATCCCCCCCCCTGCCCCCACTGCCAGTTTAGAGTTTGGATTACATCCCTCAGTCTAGACATGGAAAGAAAAATTATGCTGTTTTAGCATCAGATAAGCACCTTACTTCCCTGTAGGAAATGGTCTGCCATATCTTAAGATACAGTCTGCACTTTCTATTATATACAGGGAACACAAAGAATATGCAGTTTACTTTTCCAGAAGACACTTCATTCAGTTCATCCCCCATTACTTAGAGTAGTAAAAAACCAGAGTAGCTGGGGTGCAGTGACTTCTGATGAATTACTTAACTAGAAGAGACCTTAAGCAATAATTTATAAAAGGATTTTTTCTTTCACTTAAAAATGGCAGTTTCCATGACTGAGAAGTTTTAACTAAAAATCTTTGGAAAATTTTGTTATTTGCAAGCATTCCAAAATGAAAGCAAGAAATATAAGCATGGTAGCAACTGACATCCTAATTTGATGTTATCAATGATTCTTACCTCATCTATCAGATACTGACACTGAAATAACAGGGATGACATAGGAATAGATGAAATTTTTGCCTCTGAAACATGACACCTCAGTTCTTTACCATACAGCTTCTCATCCTTGGCCGGGCAAATGTCCTTTTGTAGTGGATATGCTGTGTTTCCTTTACCTTATTTTCTGAGTTCCTCACACACATGCTGAAATGGAGGTAGGAACAATGGCTAAACCAACCAGTTTTTTGTGTTTGGGAATAGACTTAAGTAAAAGAGTGGCTGAAAACCAGAGTATTTGGGGCACTACTCAGTACCTGAACAGCTTTAATTCTTCTAATTATATGTGTGGTTTAGCTGTCAGTGCAGTTTTTCAGCTCATAATTTCTCTCACTGACCTGCTCAGCAAGAAACATGCCCAGATTCAGATAGCTGTGTTTGCCTCCACAAAGGGAGAAAAAGAAAATTATTATTCTCCTGTCACATTATTCCAAGTGTAATAAGAAAACTTAGGAAGTAAAAAATGCATTTACTCCAATGGACCCTGTATCTCTATCTGTAAAAACTGATCCTGCCTGAGATGCTTAGGAACAGTGATTCTGTTTGCAGTGAGCTACTGAATGTCAATGAATGTCTTGAAACTTCACATGGACTTCTGATCTCCTTTTTAATATTAACTGAAAGGTTAAAAGTTATTTCATCTATCAAGGATAGGATCTTCCAAAAGTTCAATATGCAAAATTATTACTTCTAAAAGGAAACCCACTTGTAATTAAAAGGAAAACTGAACAGGTGTTGATACCCAGCAGGAAGCTGTCTTACCAAGAGCTGTTGGGGCATGTTCCTTCAATGGGTGCAAGCACAACCAAAGTCCTGAGAATGATCTCAGTATCAAGTTATTTATCAAATCTAAGCACCTCAAGATTTGGGATCCAATCTAGAGAAGCAGAGACGTAATAACAGATTTTTTTGTTTGTTTGTTTGTTTGTTTTTGTTTTGTTTTGTTTTTTTTTTATAGTATCCCTTCATTCTTCTGAGTGTCTCCTAGCATGGTTCATAAGATTAAAGAGACAGACAAATAGTGTCATGTTGAGTTAGTTCTACAAAATTTCAACACTTGAAGCTGCTTCACCTTTTCTTTTTTTACTGGTGTCTGTCTGCCAGAAAAAACTTCTACAGTGCAAAGTGCTAAGAGATTGTAGGCAAACTTTCCTTGTATCCATATGAAGTCTGTTGTTCAATTGGTTTTTTTTGTTTCAGTTTGGTTTGGTATTTTTGTGGTTTTGGTGGAGGTTTTTTTTGAGAGAAGCAGTAAAATTTTTAAAAGTACAACTGATTGTGCCTAAGATGTTTTATAGAACAGATATCATAAGTGAAGCAAATCTGAGAGGAAATTATTCCATTTACCAGTTGCATTCATTTTTTTACAGCTAGGACAATACAGCACTGAAAGCATGCCCAAACATCTGCCACAATGAGTAGCAAAGCTGACATTTCTGTCTTGACAAAGCACACAGAAGTAATTTATAAATTTGAACAAATCCTCTGTAAGAATTGTAAGACTGTCTTAGGACAGTTTGAGAGATACCACATATGCAAAATTGAGACATCCTTGAGGTTTTTCATTAGGAATTTCATAAAAGAAGCAGGCTAATGGGTCTTATTGCTTTATCATTGACAAAGCTACATCTTTTCATTAAAGCTGTGCTAGCTCAAGAATCAGAAACAGATCTGAAGTACAGGAGAAATCAGTGCTTTGAGCACAATTTCCTTAATAAATCCTTTATGCACTTCTGCATTATTTTGTTACTCTTCTCACAAATTATTTGTCTTACAATGTGTTCTCAGAAAATAGAGGCTTCTCCCCATCATGTAATTAGTGTTTTAAAAATAAAGCCAGGGCTTCATGGTTTTTTGTGACAGGAGAGCAAAAGTAACAAACCATGTTTCTCTTATTACAAGGCTGCTGTAAAGATGTTCTATAAAGCAGATGTACTTTGCAAATTAGAAGTTGAAGTCAATCCTTATACTGCTTTAAGGTGGTTTCCATTTTATCCTGTAGAAAAAATTTGTGGTAGGTGAAATCAGGTATTATTTGAATTCAACCCTAAGACAATCCTATCTTTTTGTAAGACTTTTTAAAAGTTGTTGTTTATAAAAACTTGTAGATCTTTGAGCTGTTATTTTTTTCATCTCTCTTGGTGGATATAATTAATCATTGCCATAGGAGCTTACAGGTTTTTGGAATGCTAACTCATGTTTCACTTCAGTTACTGTATCATGATTTTTATTAATTAAGTCGGTACTAGCAATTTCCAACTGTTTTGTGCTGCCCTGCAATGTTCCCATATATTTGTACTGACTATTTTTAGGTAGGTGATTAAACAGTGTAACCCAAAGGGTTTCCAATGATTTCCCACATTCCAAAACATTTTTGATAAACACATAAAACCCTCTGTTACGTGGTATCACCCACTGAAACACAGGGACAAAAAGTGATTAAAAATTGAAATGCTGAGGAGTCCGGGTGACATAGAGACTTTTTACATATTCCCTTTTGAGATTCAACCTCAGGTCTTAAAAGGAATTATTTTTCTGAATTTCTTCCAATTATGCCTAGCACATATTACAAGACCAGGACACCAATTTTGAGGCTCCTAAAGTTTAATTGTCGTGTTCTTGTCAGTGAATCGAGTCAGCAAGATTACAGAAGCACGGAATCACAGAGTGGCTGAGTTGGAAGGGACCCATAAAGACCATCAAGTCTTCCTCCTGGCCCTGCACAGCACCACCCCCAAGTGTCACAACCTGTGCCTGAGAGCATTGTCCAAACACTTCTTGAACTCTGCCAGCCTGGCACTGTGACCCCTTCCCTGGGGAGCCTGTGCCAGTGCCCAACCACCCTCTGGGTGAAGAACCTTTTTCTCAATCCAACCTAACCCTCCCCTGACAGCCTCAGGCATTTCCTCGTGTCCTGTCACTGTCACCACAGAGAAGAGATCAGTGCTGCTCCTCCTCTTCCCCTCAGGAGGAAGTTGTAACTGCAGTGAGGTCTCTCCTCAATCTCTTTTTCTCCAGGATGAACAGACCAAGTGACCTCAGCTTGATCACAGTTCCTCATACTGTAGAACAACTATTTAGCATAACTGGATCCCTGCAGGAAGTTATCACCAATATTTTTCATGTGAGGAGATAGCTCTGAACTTTTGTTCTCTGTAAATAAACGAAAACTGTTCTGCTCACTGTTTGAAAGACTAACTGGTTAGTTAGAGCTCACCAAAACTTTACTATTAAGTTACAAATGAAATGGTATATTATAGAGTTTGCTATTAGTATTGTGTGTATTGTATTTGTACTTGCTACTACAGTCTCTACTTGTAATGAACATCTGATTTTGATGTCAAGTCCATCATTCAGGTGTTCTTAACAGCATAAGAGGAAAAAAGGCCCAAGGAATTCTGTTAATTGCAGCAACTATTGAGTAAAAATATCAATTCCACCAAATTTCACAAGATATTAATTTGGCATGGTTATTATATGCATTTGACTTACAGATATTATTTCTTGGTGGACGCAGAAAGGAGCAGTTTAAAAATTCTTTGTAATTACAGGGTCCAAATTGGGTAGAATCACTGTGAGAAATACATATTTAAAAAAAAACCATAAAAAAGTGCTATCATATTAATTCTAGTCAGGAAGGTTTATTATCCAGTAGAAACAGGAGAAGTTTTTATTGAAGAAGGACTTCTCTGGAAAAGTCCATCTGGATTTTATTGAAAGATTGAAGACAGTCTATTCATCAGTTTATGTTCCCTCCTTGGTTTTTTGCTTTTTGTTATATCATAAACCAGGAATATAATATCCAAATGAGTACAGAATGAACCCCCTTTCCCCTTCTCTGCTTTCCCAATCATCTTCAGGTGTTTGGTTTTGTTTTTCCTTAGTATCAGAACAATGTTAATGTTTAGAATCCACACTACCTGCAGAAGAATACTTTGTAAAATAGAAAGCATATAATGAGAAAAACTGACAATGTGAACTGTATGAAGATTAGAATATATATAATGCAAATCTTATTTTATTACTTAAGAAATCAGAATTGATAGTTTTGTTCTTTGACTGTTCTGCTGTCATCTTTACTGGTTGGCTTTTGATCGGATCTTGGGGATGAATATAGTAATCTAAAACCACGTTATTCCTATAATTCCTGTGTTACAGGAATTATTATGTATATGGACTTAGTGATTTGGTTCACATTAATGGGTTTCTGTGGTTTCTGATGGATTTATCATGGATTAAAATTTTTACACTACACAAACAGCAATAGAACATTATTACCTCCATTCTATTTTGAATCATTTGTGGGAAGAATACGTGCTTTATGCCTCATTTGCTGCAAAATTTATTTTATTGTAGTGTTTAATTAATGAGTAATTCTGCCATTTGTGGCAAATGGCCAAAATATTATCTTCTGTTTTTAGACTGCTGCTGTTTAGACAAAGTAGATTAGGCAGAATTTATCAAACTAGCATATTCATTAACAGTTTGTGGAAATTGGTGGAGGTCTTCCCTTGAATTATTTATCTAAGGTATTGGTTATAAAATCTAAGTGTTTTGAATAGAATATAACTTTATGGCTGAATTAATAGCTAAGAAATAATAGCTAAGAAATAAGAGAAAAGCTACACTTTTTAATACAGGAGTAAACTTTCACAGTGTTTTAATGAACAAGCAGAAATAAAATAGGTGTGGTCCCTTGAGATGCTCTTAAATCAGTCATATTGCTAAACAGCTTTTAAGGGATTCCAGCACTAAATCCTGTATAGATAGCAAGAAATGTTTACTTGAGGAAGAAAAGCTTCAGTAATGCTGCATTTTGGTACCAAAATAAAGAGATTTTTCTTTTTTCTTTCCCAGGCAGCTTGCCTTTGGTGAATTAGCAAGCTTAGTGGAGATCAACTGCTATAGGCTTTTCAGAACTTTTCTAATTCCTGTGCCAGGGTGCAAGTGGGCATTGCAATGCTATAGAGCAGGTTTTATTAAAGATAAATAAGTATGGAACCAGCAATTTATTGCTAGTGTTTGTTTTTTACTTCTCTAAATACTGTTAGCACCCAGAGTTTTCAAAGGAAAGAATATGCATTTCCTAAATGTATCTTCTCTCATGCTGTGGTTACCACATTTGTATAAACAGAAAATTGCTCCATTCATGCTTTATTAGCTCTTCTTTTGTACCACAGCCTTGACCCCAGTCATCATGAATTGAGAAATAGTGGGGAACTAATGGAGACAGATGGGAATATGGCTTGCCATTTACTCAAATTGGTAAAGTAATTAACCTCAAGGTGCTGGTTTGCAAGAAAAATTGTTGGAATATCTCAGAGCGCTGGTAAACAGACTCCTGCTTTAACCACTTCTGACAACTGCATCATAAACTAGACTTATTCTGTTCAATTGACCTGTCAACGTCTTGGGTCCAAATAAAGATTTGTATTACAATGCACTTGCTGAGAAGTGGGAGAACACTACTGCTGTTCCTTTTCATATGGGTTGCTGTTCTTACCCTGCTAGATAGGAGCTGGAATGTCATATATTCATACTTCAGCCATTATATTCCTTAGAAAACTTCCATTACTGATTGTGTGACAGCTTTGTGACAGCAGATGGTAGTCATTTGGCTAGAGAAAATGAAATGAAAAAACATGGGCCAGACTGACTGGGCTCATTTAGAACAGCAGTGGACAGAGGCCAGATCGAGTTTTTATTTATCAAGGGACACCATGTAATGAAGTCAGTTTCTCTTATATTTCCCCTTTCTCTTTTTTCTCCTTGCAGATTTGGTGAATAAGATAGATTGTTAACATATTATTAATAAATCAAAAGTAGTCTTGTAAACCAGGATATTTTATCAAAAAGCCCTCTTCCAGATGAGAGTTTTCAAATTCTTGAAAGTTCTTTCTTCATCCAATTTTTTATTCCTCCCTCTCAATTTAATGGAAGCATTGTTTAGATTTATTTTGTGCCCATTATCAGGAAACAATATTATTTTTTGAAAACAGCAAGTTAAATCTTTAGGGGGCATTTTGTAAGTTGGTTTACATGGGTTTAGCTCAGTAAATGGAAGTTTGATCATTCAAACTCATGCAGTTCTTTATTTCCCACATTTCTATTTGCAACTGAAGCAGTCCTGATATAAAGAAAGAAAGAAAGATGTTTTTGATAATGGCATAAAATTTATCTGGAAGGCATATGTCAAGGGAACCTACAGAGTAATCTTCATGTAGAGTAAATACAGCCATTCAAGACAGATGAAAACTGGAAACATAGTATGGTATCTCAATTTGATGAAAACTCAATTGTTTCAGAAGCTTTCAAGGAGCACTCATTCGTAACTTCTGCTCCCCTAATTTATCCACAGAAACCTACAATGGTATCCAGTAGTGCCTTACTGCATAATGCTACTTCAGTGCCATTATGACCACAGTAATTCAAACAATTTCTTTAGGTGTCTGTTTTTATGAATTTCAGGATTCTAGGAAACAACCTCCAGGTGAGTGGAATAATAGAGTTTAAAATGCATTTATTTTTCTCAAATATAAATTTTTCAGTAAATAACCATTTCTCTAATAATGCTTCCTAAAATAAAATTTCTCAAGTAGGTCTTGTGATTTAATAGTTCATGCATTTTATATCAAGGTTGTCTTCTTTGAAATGTGTTATGAGTTCAGAGACTGCCAAGGATAATTTGTCAGTGTCACCTGCACTGGTGCATTTCCATCATTGGATTAAAGGTTTGTTAATGTGTAATTGATAAAGAAAACACCAAACAGCATTTTGCAGTGATGGGTAGTGGTTTAGAATAGTATTTTATATTTTTCTTCTGACAGGCATAACATTTTATGGGTTTTTTAAACCACTGTGTTCATACACACAGAAATCTCATTGAGTCCTTTGATCAGTCTTCCTCAGTAACTGTGATGGTGAGTTCACAGCATCTAATCCATGTTATCAGTCAGAGTCAGTGATTTTTAAATCTATTGTCAAATTATTCTCTATTTCACAACCTCTCAAAGAGAGACACAACAACCTGTGGAAAACGGGACAAGCCAACAGCACTTGTAATTGCAGGGATAGAGTTGGGTAAATAATTTAACTCTGAGAAGATATGCAAGTTAAATATATTTGCTACCTGCATTGTTTTCTTCTGGTTTTGAACATTTTAATTTATAATCAAACAAGAAGAACAGATGTAAGAGTTGTAATTTAATCATTTTATTGCTATCTTTGTATATTTTGAAGAATTAGGTATTGTACTCTTGGGAAGCCATATTTTATGCCTAGTTGGAAAAATGAATAATGTAATAATATGCAAAATGTGAAGTTTTAGAACTTCGCTACTGAGTAAGGCATATAAACTAATGATCTAGTTAAAGTCCCTTGTGCACCATAATAAATATGGACTAAATTTGTCATTATAGCTTTAGACAGAGGTTTCAGGCTACAGATTTAATTATATCCTTTTTTAATATTCATACTTCTAAACTGCATAATTCCTTTCTACTGTAAAACTGCGTGTTATATTAAAACAAACAAAAATGGCAGATTACTAAATGGATATTAATGTGGAGTCAATAAGCATTTAATTTCTGTGGAGAACACAGCAAAAAGGAGAGTGTAAGCTTTGTGTTGCTCGGATCTTTTCTTAGATGCCCATTGTTTGTACAGCAAGACTGCCTCCTGTTTTAATGCCAGCTTCTGTTGCAGAGGTTAATTAGTTATTTATGAACTCATAAAGGACACAGGGGCAATACAGAATATCTTTTGTTTGCCATTTAGAAACAGTGATTATTGAAAAGCCTAATTTAGTCTCCATATGATCTAAGAGTTAGCTTAGACTGGCTCATCTCACATTCAGTCAAGACTGCTTAATGGTGTCCAATTATTGATGACAATTAATAATGGCTG
Organism: Haemorhous mexicanus; assembly: GCF_027477595.1. Taxonomy (NCBI): domain Eukaryota; kingdom Metazoa; phylum Chordata; class Aves; order Passeriformes; family Fringillidae; genus Haemorhous; species Haemorhous mexicanus. The sequence goes on from NC_082346.1 coordinate 40,082,576, forward strand.
AATAAAATACCAGCACAGTGGAATGTTTAGTCCATTCTTCCTAACTCTGTAATATATAGTAACTTGAATTTAAAGACTTTGTTTCCTTTACAATATACAGTTGACCTGATTCTCAGATTAGGGTCCATCTGCTTTCATGTTCCTGTAGGTACATGTTGAGTAAATGAAGAAAGAATATATATGTATATATCCAAAATTACAAATTTTATCCCATTTATTCTCTTGGGAAGGCCCTTAAAAGCAACCAGAACAATGAAAAAGTACAAGGGTAGCAACAGCAACCGTGAAGATAAAAAGGAGAAAAACAGTAACCCACATTTTCATGAGAAATAAGAAAAGAAATATAAATTATATGGGGAAATAGAAGGAAAGTTGAAGCCAAACAATTAATTAGTCAGTAGAGTATCTAATAATTTACTATTTGGGTTGGCTCAGTTGGGAAGGATAGGTTGCAAAGAGGCTGAAGAACTCTGTACCTCTTTGGGCAAAGTCACAGTGGATATGTTGCTCCCTTGTTTATACACTGAATAAAATATTGAAGTTGGCAGATGTGTTTGAGCCAGTCAGGTCCAGGGCTCAAAAATAAGTGTTTCATCTGGCACACAGAGCTGGTTTGGGGTGTGAAAAAGGTGTTCATGACTTTCAAATCAGCAATGATAGTCTTTGATTTCTCACTGCCTGCTTAAGTGATCCTATTTCTTGTTTTTCCTTTGGTTGCAAATGCATTAGCTAAGGAATTTCTGAAGAATAAAAATGCTTTTGCTAAAAGAGGAAAAATTATATGGGTGATTGCAGCATATTTTTCATGTGGCTTTCAGATACGGATAGTGACTGATCTTGGGTTAGTTTTGCATTATTTTTTCTATTATCTGGTATTGTAATTATTGGTTTTTGTCTTGCTTCTCCATACTAAAATGCTTTTATTTTATCAGAGGGCATATTAGAAACATTTTTACATATTTATACATTTTCTTATTATGCAAATTGCCAAGAGCTATCACAAAGGTGAAGGAGAGTTAAGAATAAAGGTAAGAGGACTATTCTGGCAGACAGTCATTTTGTAGAGGTACAGAGGACATATTTTGTCAGTCTCAGAACTAAAAATTTAAAGTCATCAGAACATTTCTGTAGGGATGTTACTAGTTGCTCCTGGGATGGGCTGAAAAAAGGGGGAAAATACTGTTTTCTGGTTAAATCCTTGATGGAGTTATTCATTAAGGCTGGCTGAAATAGCAACATTTTCAATGTTATTTTGTGAATAGAGCTTTTTCTTACTACTGAGTTATCTGTATTGATAATTCACCTCATTTTCTCTTGATTGTTTTTAAAAATAAGTATTTTCTTATTATAGAGCTAAATATTGTAATCATGCAGCCACATAAAAGTGCAATTAGCAGCTCAGAAATCATTTCTGTTAGCCTAAAAAATATATTAATACACTAGTGATGTGAAAAGCTGCAAGTTTGTAATTAATCAAAACCAAGGTAATAGTCATAATCATGTTTACTGTGTCATTGCCTAATTATTGACCAAGAATCAGGTAAATTGTGCCAGATTTTAGGTGAATACAAAGCAACACAAAGGCAGTTTCTGAGAGTTTACAGTTTAAACACTATGAAATAAAAACTTAGAACAAAAGTTCTGTAATTTTTGGGGGAGTATAAAACGTAGATGTCAAGGATCCAGCATGAATATTGAAACTGTAGAACTCTAAAAAGATCTAAATTTATCAGTCAAGAATGAAAAGTGGCATAAATTAGGGACAACAGGTGACCAGTCAGATTATAGTCTGCAGTTTAAAACCTCTTGGAATTACTAATGAGCCTTTTTGAAGAGGCAACATAGCTTGCAATTCAAGAACTCCACCTTCTGTTGGTATTGCCCACCATATCAAAGCTTAAATATGCATCGTTTGGCCATGTCTAGACATTGCAATCTTTTGGCAAAGGAGATGAATGAAATGCAGTACATTATAAAGGTGGGCTTTAGATTGACTCTACCATCTGCCCATAACAAAATTGTCCCAATTACTAAGTATGCACTTAACTATCATGGCAAGTGCCATGGAACTAGCTTGACATACAGAAGGAGGATGTCATATTATTAGCCCAAAAGTGAGTAAAAAGGTATATTAATCACTCAGAGATTCTATTTAAGCATTAGAAAACTGAATTTCATCTATTGCAATTAGAGTGCATTTCAGCTCCCTCTTGTATAGTAGCTTCTGCATCCCATCGGATGTATGTACATTTTGACAAATTTCAATATTTTTTACTTCTTTGCTTAGACAGGAACAAACACCAAAATTTAATACCATTTTCTTATTCTCTTTTTTTCTCATTATTTTCTTTTTGGTTTTATATTCTCTAGTATTTGCCAAATTTTTTAATTATTGTTTCTGTTTTCTTGCCTTATGTTATTTTTCTGTTGTTAGTCTATGCTGTGCTGTGACAGAATATACAAATACAGGCCAATTTCTATTTCTATAGGACAATCTGATTTCTGACATACCTTAAAAGAAAGAAGAAAATATTTTAGTGCATTTCTACTCTCTAAAAAAAAAAATATTATTAATGTGTTCAGGCCATGTTAACACTAGTTCCAGTCTGAGATCAGTCCAATACTTACTATGATATTTTGTCTGCCAGGTTCTATTGGTTGATACTTAAAACTTTCAATCAAAAAAATCAAACCTAACAATTTTTTTTAAAGAGTGACTTTGGAAGCCCTGCTGAACATGCATAGACTGTTTTCCTGACCAAGTTAAATATCTGACCAGGAAATTACTTTTAACTGCACTGAATATGGTTAAATACTATGTCAAGTTTCCTCCCTGCATGCCAGGTCTTTCCCAAGGTCATTTAATTAGAGTTGTTTACAACAGCCATTTGCCTCCACCTGTGCTGTTATTGATGATATAGAAAGAGCTCTTCCTTGCACGGAACAATGTGTCAGCCAGTTAGCCACAAAAAATTGCTGAGCAAAGGGAAAGTGTCTCCAAAGCACTGACATTCAGTAGAGTTACTCCAGCTTAGAGCATTTGGCATATTTTCCTAATAGTTTCATTTCTACATGGCTTTATCTGACCATAAATACCATATTCTAGAGCTGTAGTGATTTTTCAGTAACTTTTGTTACTACTCTTTGCAATGAAACAATAAATTACTCAGCCATGAGATCAAAAATATCTTAGTATTTAGTTAAGAAAGATAGTTGAGATGGCTGTTGCCAAGTCATATCATCCTCAGTCTATAGTGTTTCTCCTTGGGCATTTGGGAAATAAACCATTCAATTAACAATAAACTTCTTGGGTGGATGCTCTTGTAAGCATAATAGGGTTATAATTTTCACATTTTGGCATTTAACTTAAGGTGTATTCAGTAGGATTTTCAAGAGGACAAGAAGGTGCTTTAACACAATTAAGAGCAGAAGCCTGTCTTGTGGTCCTTCATTTTCCTTCTCTGTCCACTGATACAGCCAAGGAAACTAAGATGCCTAACTTTGATCTGATGTTAAAATATGATGTTTATGTTAGTCAGTATAAATACCACTCTTCATTCATCCTCAGGGTCTTACAGCAAATGAGGTGTGTGCAAAGTAGTGTGTTGAGAATTTACACTTGTGCCCACTGTAAACAAACATTCCCATCCTCACTTGTCTGCTAAAAAGGGTCTGCTAGTATCCTGTTTCTCAGGTGACAATGACAAGCTTAGGAATTTTTGCTGACGTACAAGAGATGGAGAATTTCAAATGGAAACTAGGAATTCACTCTTAAGCCTTTTTCAGACTAATCTCTCTTTTAAAAAGCCACAGGTTTCAAGTCATTGGGGACTGAAAATTAGTGCCCACTTTTCACTTACAGAGCATCATCCTACATTTCATTTCAACTTTTTCAACTGATAACTGCATTTGAAGCAAAAATCAAGGCACATCTTGTAAAATTGTCACACAGGAGATGCCATTTCATCATTCCGTGGGTCCTTCTTCCTAATGTAACACCACGTGTAACACAACTAAATGAAATAATGGCAGTTCTGTCTCAAAAAATGTAACACGATATCAGTTTGAGTAGTGCTTTCCCAGAGGGAGAGAAAAATGCAAGAGAGAATAGTTTAAAATGGGGAAAAACATTCCCCTTTCAGCCATAGTAGGCTGTCAGCTGCAGAATCTGTGTTATTTTCAATTAGGCTCATCTAATGCCTGTGTATAAAGGAGACATATGTCACTTTGCTAGAGACACTGTGAGATGCTTCAGTTAACAAAGCCTCTGACTTAAGAAGCAGCCAAATAGATCAGCATTATTGCATTTCTCATTTTAAAAGTATTTTTAGGTCTTGCTGTTAAAACTTTGTTCCTGGTAAATTACGAGCCAGTAATATGGGGTTTTACTAAGCTTCTCAAATATACATTAAATAATGTCTTTGGATAAGAAAATATCCTGAAAACAATTATGTATGTGAGCAAATTTACTCTTTCCAGCAAACCCAGGGGCTTGATAAACTAAACTGTAAAAAAATCCACCCTAAAAATATTCCTCTTTTAAAGTCAGAACATGCTTAAATGAGATCACTTAGAGAGAAAATAACAACCGTGTTAAAGGATTTAACAAAGAATATATTAATTGAAAATGCATGAAATTTTGTCTTCTAAAAAGTTAGTCTTGAATATTAATTGTGTTTGATTTAACAGGTATCATATGTAAGCAGGGCTCATTCCTGTTATGCTCTGTGGCATTTGTTCTGTGATGCTGCTTGAGTCCTTTTATACAGAACATCATTGCATTTGGTTAAATACTGTTTATTTGTGCATAACTGTACTAAATGACAGCTCTCTACAGCATTTTTCAAGCTCATGTGAATAACCCAAGTCAGTATTCCTGGATCTTGATGAATTTCTCAAGTTATAGGAATTGAAGGGACTAGTGGCTCATCTGCACAAGTCATATGTCACCTGCTACAGATGAAAAAAGATCTTTTTCTATCTAAGGAAGAGAATTGTCCTTCTGCTTCGCTGAACTGAACTTTGTGTTCAAGTTCACATTTGAACATGACTCGAGACATGGAATCTGGCAGCTTCTTTATCATTTACCCCATATTTTGCCTTTTCCCCATACCCCAAACCGTCATCTCTCTTCCCTCCACTAGAGCAGACTTTTTTCACCTTTCTAGTTTGATCAGCTTGCAAGCAGATGTTCTTATGTAATTTTTAATTAATTGATTTCTTCCTTGGAGGGTTTTGGTTCGTCTGTTTTAAGTAGATACCTTAACATAAAAACAGAAACAAAAAAAAAAAAAAAAAGAAAGAGAAAAAAACAACCAAAAAAAACCCCTCGAAACTACATGTGCTTGCTGTCTTGTGAACTTCAAAATGAAAACATAGTAAAGTATTTTAGTGAAATTAACACAACTCTTAAATAGGTTAAAAACATTATGCATTATACCTACAAATATCTTAGCTAAAATGTGTATGTGTTTGTAAATGTTATGTGTGCTATTTGTATCAATGTCTTCCCACCTCAGTGCCACTTCCTCCTGTCCATCCTTAGTTTTAGAGTTCCACAGTCTCATTCTCCTTCTGCCTCCAAAAGAGGAGTTTGAGCAATAGGAAAAGATAGAAGAAGATAGAGTATCTGAGGATAGTACTTTCCTCTGACTTCTTTCTTTCTTCCTTATTTTTTTAAGGCCTGTAATGGTCTTTTCTTTAGTCAACATTGAAGGAATGAGACAGTAATGAGATGTAACATTAAGACCTTGATTTACTTAGCAGAAAGACTAGGAACACCTTCTGGTGTTATACAGGCCCGTAAGATAATCTATTTCTCGAGCACTAAAAAAGCCTTTTCATGCTAAGGACTGTTGAGGATGTTGTAGTTAGAAAAGTTAATCTCTCATGGGTTATAATCACCTGTTGAGTCACTTGATTTGTGGACATATTTCCTCTTCAGTCCTTTCACTGTGCCAGTTACATGGGCTGCCACCTCAGCCGACTGCCAGCATCATCATCTTGCCAGAACTACCCGATTCAACCTACCAGCCAAACCACAGATATGAGCATTACCAACTGAATTTCATTTGATATATACTTGTTTACTTGAACAGAGGCAATGGTCATTTTTCCCATCTCTCCCTAATTTAACTTAAATATCTTTTAGAAAAAGTTCGTTTGGTTTTCTAGCATGATAGGAGAGTAATTTTGTCTGGAATAGGGCAGGGAGGGAGATAGCAGCTAGAAGCAGCCAGAAGGAGCCGCCTTTCAGGTAACATAGCTGAATTTTAAAAGACATGCATCCATAATCTTACCCATTGGATTATATGTTATTACAGTTTCCTAAGCATATGGAAATCTGGATATCTGCGAGCCAGAGATCTGACTGGGGTTCTCTAGCCTTTTAAATGTGAAGGACTTCTTAAGGAAATAATTTTATAGCAACAAGAATGATGGAGATCTGAAACCCTGAAAAAGAAAATATGCATGTGCACCAGTCCATACATACCACCTAAAAAAGTCATCTAACAAGTCCATTCACATCCACTTTTACAGGTTTGTTTCTATCAGCAATAAAGTGAGAACCCCAAGCCAGAACAGATCAGGTTACACAAATAACAACCATCCCCTTCCTGGAGCACTGTCAAAAATCAGCAAAGAGTGAGGACACTCCTTTCCCCTTGAAGTCCTTCTTCACACAAGCTTTTCAACTATGATTAGACATGATAAGTAGGAGAACTTTTGTGCTGGAGCATAAAATATACCTGTCATAAGTATAATTGAACATAAAGTATTGTGGGAGAGGAGAGCTCCATTCTCCGAGAGAAGTATTTCCAACACAGAAGCTATGGCTCTCTGGGTAGAAAGAAGCTAAAATGTTTCAGTCCCTAACTAAAACACATATAAAATTTGTGTTCCTAACTAAAATCCTTTTAGAAATCCCATCAGTAAACATAAACCCTCTAGAATCTATACTTTAACTGCATTTTTCTCCTGTGCCTTTAAAATATATAATCCTTTGTTTGGTTAAACTGTGTTGAATTGCTATGTTGCTGAAGAGGAAATGTATTTATTATTCTTGAAATACGTGTTGCATAGCTACCTCTTATGCCAGAAGGGAATAATAAGTGAAGGGTAACTAATTGTTTAGAAGCTCATCTGACAGAGAGGAGGTACTGGGTCAGAGAGGACTGACCCTACATAAAGGGAAGGTGTATAGGCTGCGTTTGGTTACTGGACTTTTTGAGGATTTGTCAGATAAATGCACTGTGTATGTTAACCATGACAATAGGGATATGTGGTAACCTTCTCCATATAATATACATTTACAGAGTTGGCAGTGAAGAGAGCTGTGCACTTTATATGTAAAGAAAGAATATAAGAAAGTTATGTTGCTAGGATCATGGGGTATTTCAGACTAGAAAGGACTTCAGGGAGATCTCTGCCTGTCCTTCAAAGTAGGGTCAGGAATGCGATCACACCAGATTATTTGATGTTTCATCAGTCTTGACTTGAAAACCTCATGTATCTTGAAAACCTCATGTATCACATCTTGAGATGCCCTCAACCACACTTAATTAGCAATAATGAAAAATGTATTAATTTTTCTTTGCAAAAAATCTTCTTTGACTCATAACATACTTCATTGCTGCTCCTGAGACCCAGCATACTCCCTCAGAGTTTAGACAACAATTTTTGGTAGTTTGGTCCTTCTATTTCTATGAAAACATAAGAATAATTTATAAAAACCCTGAGAAGGGAATTCAGTTTGCAAAATGTTTTGTGCTGTCAGTGCGTGTTCTGGACTAAAGTAAGTTTCTGATTAGCTCTGAGCTCCATTGGCAACGTTCAAATTTTTTCCAAACCTCCCCATGATGTAGGAGGTTTGGATCTAATAGCACGAATTTGGGACATTTTATAACTCTGATATTGCAAATATGCTTCAGGCTCTGTAGCCTTTAAAATCTTTTGGATATATATGAGATTACTGATTTTATTATCTAATCACTTAGAGAAAACTAATTGAAATACAGCTGCAAATATGGACTTCATTTCTGCTACCGCATTTTTACCATAATTTTTCATTCTAATCTAGAAATCTAATAATTCTGGTGAGTCAGTGCTGGGCATATTTAAAATTACTTCTGTTGTTTTTTACTTGTTGTACACGAAAATACAGTGACAAAAATGGGTAAGAGTTTAAAGCAGGTAATCTTTTAAAAGCAATGAAAAAGAGATTAAAAAGTTGGGGTGGGATGCGGAAAAGTGACTTGGAGGAAATACTTTCATCTTTGCCAGTTCCCAGAATCTGCACTCAATTTCCAAGTCCTTCTGGTCCTATTAAATTCCAGACAAACAACGCAGATACTGCTGGAGCAGCATTGGTTATTTTGTAATTCTTTACTTGGCTGAGTGAAAAGCAGACAGGCTGAGGTTATAAGAACTGTTTTAAGATTTGAAATACTTTTGTTCAGAAATCTGACATGATTTGCTAGTTGTGACAACTGGTTTGACAATGACCAGTGATTTAGGTCTACCTGTAATAAGTGAATTAATCTGAGTTAAAACATAGTGATCTGTCATGTTTAGAGATACCTCAACAGCTGGCTGACTTGTCCTCTGTCAAGCTAGTTTGTCCTGTGCAAATCTTCTGTCAAGTACGGAAAAGAACTGTTGAGAGAAAATTACATGGCAGTTTCAGAGTTAGTGATGAATTTTTCTCCCAACATACCAGCTGTGCCAGCAACACTATTTTTTGTGGCATTAATCAAATATCTTGCCTGGAGCACCTTCTCTTTTCCAAAGGCTAGAAGATGAATCTGTCAAAAAATTTCACTGGGATTCGCCAAGAGCTTTTCCTAAGCTCGGGTACTACCAGTCCATGCACTTTGAAAGTTTGAATAATGCTTTTAGGGATGGTGTTCTGAAAGTAAAAGTCCTGTGGTATACTTTTACTATATTCATGAACTCAAAGCCTTTGTTACAGTGAACGCGATGGAATTAAGGAGTTTGCCATCAGGCAAACTACTCTAGTGCTCCACTTGCTGAGTTACATCTTTGTGTTTATTTTTAGTTATAGTTCTGCAATTAGCAAAGTACAAGACCAATGGAAGGCCACAGACTGATTCAGACACTTTTTCTGCAGATGGAGGAAGTTGAGACAAGGCTGATAAATACAAATATGTATTCTATTCTTTTATCAATATATTGCATATTTTCATTAAAACTATAAACTGTAGAAAATTCTAGATTACAGGTTTTCATAAATAAAATCCATTTTAAGTGCCACAGAACAGAAGTGTATTCCTATCATTCCTCATCATTTTAGTACTGAATTTTTAATGAAAAATTAATAGATAATTTATTATATGAACATTAGGGCACAAACACAGCAAATATGAGAAATGATAGATTCCTACTCAAGGGAGACGACAAATATTCTTCTGTATTTCTGTGCATGTATACCATTACATATACTTAGTGACAGCAAAGGTTGCTAAATTGTTTCATAGCTGAAAGGCTGACAGCAAAGTTGAGCTTACTTAGCACTCAAAACTAGCAAAATGCAGTTGTGTAACACCAACAGTCCGTAGGATTTTGAAGTCCTTCCTTTAGGCACATGAAGAGAAAAGGTTAAAGAAAAGAATTCTTGTCCTTTTCTGAGCAGTGCTGAGACATTAAATACATGCATTCAGCTTAGCAACTGAAGTATCCTTCAATGGAGAAAGACCATGCATTGTGATTGCATCTAGTTCCTGAGATTGCTTTCCATTTCCCACCTGCATTGGTTCTCCTATTCATAGATTGGCATTCACATTACTCCTTTTCTTCCAGATAGTTCTTACAGGTACTGAAACATGTATTTCACATGGGATTGAAGAAGAAGTAGAATCAATTTAGTGTAACTCCTGGAGGAGACCTCATGTAGACTAATCATCTCTCTGGTTATGTCAAAGGCTTCTAATAAGTGTAGTGGCTAAAGCATGGCTCTAGACTCTGCTGCACAGCCCTTGTGGGGGAGGTCCTTCATCTTCGAGCCAACGCTATCCCTTCGTCACACTAAGGTCTGAAATCAGATGTGAGAGGACCTGTGCTGGCGTCTTCAGCTGATTATCACTCATTTGCACAAGGAGTTGGAAGAGGCAGGACCTTGGTTAACAAGACTTGTCACACTTTTCTCTGCTTCTGATTTATTAGTCCCAGCTGGAGCCCCTGGAAGGACTTTTGAGACTGTTTTTTGTTCATGACACTTTGAACGTCACAAAGACCCTTGAGTACATTATCAATACTATAGTTTCAACAAACAAGTTCTAAAGGGATTTTTATTCTCCTTCCTCTCTCAAATGAAAACTGGACATAGGAAGCATTATGCATCTCTGAAGAAAACATTTATTTAAAAATTGAACTTTCTTCAGAATCTGAATTTTTAAACCTTCTTCTGCAAAAAGTATAGCGATTTTAGAGGTGCACAGAAATAAATGCTTAAAAGATAGACAACATTAAAAAGCACAGGCTGCAATTGTGTTTTCAAATTCTCTGTATTTCTTCATGCTTTGTGTGATAGCGATTGCAGTCTTATTATATATTGAAGAAAGCTAAGCTAGTGTTTTAAAAGCTGGCAACCAAGACTATGTCCAAAATAGAGAAACTACCCAGGTTTTTTACTATGTCAATTCCTAATATATTTTGAAATGTTGAAAATGCTGTTGAAATTTGAAAATCTTCTGTGTCCATAACCACTTGTAAATGATACCATTTGTTTCTTTGCCACATTATTTTTTTTATTTAACAAATTAAAATCAGGCTCAAGTCATTATTATTAGTGTTGATAATAGAATTACAACCACTGAAAGGGATAGCTGCCCACATTCCTAATTCAGCATCAGATCAATTTGTTTTCTGATACCTGAATATTTGTTTTGATTTGCCTAACCTTTTACCTCATTAGCAAAGGCATTTTCAAGAGTCCAACTAATACCTGAGAAATATTTACATATTACTTCATTGTTTTGAATATGTTCAGAATGAATATGAAAGAGAACTCTACAGCAATATCAAGCATATCATTAACTTTCTGACTGAAGTTACTTTCCAGTAATTCAAATAGTTTTTACAATGCATTATAAGAGGGAATTAATTATTTTAAATAGGCTACCATACTAGAGCTACTGTGCTAGGTACATATTTGACATGTCTGTCTGCCAGCCTTCCTGTCTTTCTACCTGTCTTTTCTCAAGTATTTCTGTCTGCAGAAGTAGTTTTAAAACTGCAACAAAGAAATAGAGTGAGAGGTTTCTTAAATCATTCTATTGGATATCCAAAAAGGTATATTATTTTGGATGTGGTATATTTTACAATTTGACAAGTTGGAACTTTGTAAACTGACAATTGGGCACAGACGAAGGTATCCATTTATCTCGTATATGTCTTGCTGAGGCAAAGCTGTCAGACAAAATCTTATCACATGGTGCCCCATTTGTTTTCTGTAGTGATTTATGATGGTTTTGAAAAGGTCTTGTGATCCCATAGGCTGCCACGATTCTCTGACTCTTCTCTGTCAATGGATCAGATTTTTGACATTTTCTGAGAGCATTCAGAAAAGATTTGATAAATCAGCTTGTGGTGTTTATTTTAATTGATCTGAAGCCCGTTCCTTCAAGAATTCATCAAATATTGTGACAGGGTCTGGGTGTGCTGCAGTGAAATGAAAGAACTGGGTTGGCCATGCCTCTGTGATGGTGATATAGATATTTTGTTGAAAGTTTATGCTCACAGACGAGAAGATGCCATAACTAATTTAGAATGCTGTAAATCTTTTGACGCAGATTCTAATTCATAAATCTCATCCATCACATGTGATTCATGAAACGATAGACAACCCTTGATGAGAAGGTACTTTTGTATTCCAAGTTCTTTACATTTTTTTCCTCTTTAGAAATAAATCATTCCAAAACAGAATTCTGTTATGAAAGTGGCACTGTAAAGGTCTCTCATTCTTTTTGTATCTGTTCTTCTTCTCAAAGGGATAACATTTCTTCTCTTTAAGATGCCTATGGATAAAACTGTGTGTGTGCATGCACTTCACTTACAAGAGGGAGAAAAATGTAACTGATTGCAGTGGTTCTAGTTGAGGAGTCATCACATTTGGCTGGTATAACCTGGGTCTCTTTTCTTCTCTCACAGGAACCTCCATCTGTTGAAAACATCACCACAAACACCTGTCCTGATCAACCACAGTCAGTGTCTTTGATCTCTTCACTCATTCCTGTTGCGCTTGGTTGGTAAACCTGTAAGAAGACCATTGCAGGATCTGAGCCTCTCTCTTATCAGCCAGTCCACTCTTTTTCCTTCTACGCTGAGGCATTGCTGCTGAGTGGTGGCTGTGGATGGTCAAGGAGGGAATTTGTGGTGGTGTATTTGATCTCTCTAATTAAGGGAAAGGAGCATGGATGACTGATAAGCAGGTTGGCCTATCAGGCAATGAATGATAATAAAGAAATAAACAAATGTTGCTCAGCAGTGTTGCCAAGAAAACTGCTGAGGACTGGTATCAATCAATGTCTCTTTATCTGTCTAGGACTCTGTCTTCAGGTATAAAGCTTAGGTAACAGCAGACGTTATTAGAATACTGAAGTAACAAAACCAAGCATTCAAAAGTTAGGTAGTCTTAGAATTAAGTTTGCCTGTGCAATGTTTATTTGCCATCCTTCTGAATACACGTTTTGGCATTCTTCCTTGGTGTCACTTGTGGAAAAACCAAATAGGGAACTGGGTGAGCAATTTTTCATTGTCCTTAGTTCAGGTACAGAACCCAGTTAACCACATACTCTTGCAATGATCTTTCACTTGCATTTTAACTTCTGTATGGAGTGAGGCTAGTGCCTAATTTCAAAATGATAAGTCACTACTTCTCTGCTTTGCTTGCTTGCTCAGAAGTGCAAGCATGTGGACTGTAAAAGAAAGTGATCAAGTTTTTGCTCAACACAGTTTATAAGATGATACTGGAGGATCTTTAATGCAGATTTTAATGTTAAGTCTTAACTGAGTTCTTGAGAGTATGCGCAAATGACAGTTTCCAACATCCTATAACTCAGTTCCACACTTATTTGAAGAGCTAAACCACCCTTTTCTTAAAGGAAGACATACTCTTGTTTGAAGATCTTGCTCCAGAGGAATAATGTTGGATCTCTCAGGTGAAACAAATAGTATTTTAAGGAAGTATATGCTCATATCAGTAAGTCTATTTCTCCTTGCTATCTCCTTAAAGTCTTTCAAAGCAGTTAAGGCAGAAGGAAACAAAAATCAAAGAAAATGCAACCTAGGGAACTGACTAATTGACTCTTTTGTGGGATACTTCATGGCTGAAATGGTAACAAGTAACAATCAAAGACTGAAGAATGGAATCATAAGTGTTGAGCATCCACTCAGTGCAGAGTTTTATAGGTCACTGGTTCCTGTTTGTCTTTATTTGCTCTGTTGGTTACTGGGAATATCAATAGCAGCTTTCTCCTGCCTTACATTGGGTCGAGCAATTTGGACTAATATTTCCTGGAAACTTTCTGTGTTTATTTCCCCTACCCATGGCTTCTTTTGCGTGTGCTTAGGCAAAGTTTTTTCTTCCCACATGGTTTTGGGTAGACTTGCAAAGTCCTTATGAAGACTCTTTCTTTAAGCTGAGAGAGGAGTTATCAGCATGTTTTTCAATGCAGTGTTCTGCTCCTCCACACAAAGAAGAAAAGCTTAAATTTTTTGCAACCCTGTGGTGCTCAGATGCCATCAAACCAGGAAGATTGAGGGCAAGTAGGCATAATTCAAGGTGATGGACTGAACATTAGCACTCTGTGCTTTTCTTTTCCTCACACTTCTGTGTCTTCCATCCTATCTCTCTTTGTCTCTCATTATTGTCTTTTTCCTTTAGGATAACAGTAGCATGAAAGCAGTTGTCTGTGTGCCTGATTCTCAGCCCTGTCACTTCATAGGCATCTTTCTTTAAAGAGACACTAAAATCCTAACATAATCTGGTATTAGGCCAAGACTTAGCAGACAGATTCAACTTTCATAGAAAGCTGTTTAAAGATATCCTAGGCTCTCTGAGTGGGCAATTTTAAAAAGCACTGGCATCTCTCAGCACAGTCTTTAAAAGCCCAGCGTATTGCCAACAGGTGAAGTTTTCCACTATGTCTGTAATTCAAGGTTTTAATAAAATAGTTTTTTATTTGACCAACTGCCAATTTAATCAGTTGATAATGAACTTGATGTTTAGATGTGAGCTCAAGTAAGAAAGTAAGAGAGTTCTCAAAGTCTGCAATAGCCGAATCAGCAGATTTTTTCAGCGTTACTTCTTCATCAAAGAAGCAAATGGTTTGAAATTTAAATTAATGGCAAAATTAGCCAGTTTTTCAAATTTTCCCAATAGTGTTTGAGCTTTCAGTCTCAGGGGGTTTTCACTCAAGATGGATGAAAAAGAAATATCCTCTGACCATTGTTAATTTTTAATCTCCAACAATGTTCTCTGTATCCTGCCATCAAAACTACCAAAATATCAAGTGGCTTTCACTATTCCTAAAATGTTTTCTTTTTAAGTCATCACTTTAAATAAGTGACATCTAAAAAAATGCATTCTGCAATAAACAGAACTGCCACTCACACATAAAAAAACCCAAGAAAAATACTTAAATGTTGGCATTAACAATTAGCATTATGCCATGCCCACTTAATTTGTGGGGAAGGAAGGAAGGAAGTGGCAGAAGGAAGGAAGTGGCGGAAGGAAGTGGCGGAAGGAAGGAAGTGGCGGAAGGAAGGAAGTGGCGGAAGGAAGTGGCGGAAGGAAGTGGCGGAAGGAAGGAAGTGGCGGAAGGAAGTGGCGGAAGGAAGGAAGTGGCGGAAGGAAGGACGGAGGAAGGAAAGAAGGAAGGAAGTGGCAGAAGGAAGGAAGGAATTTTATAAACCATTCACTAAAGTTTAATTCAAGAAATATCATATTCAAGTCCTCTTTTTCTTCTGTTAGTGTGTACCATCTCTTTAATGTCTTTTGTGGGAAACATAGAACTCTATGTTTAGCTAGTATGATTTTTCATGGCTGTTTTGAAACCAATGAAGGTAGACCAATTTACTCCAGTTAGAGTCTGCTACTTAAAAAAAAAAACACCATTAATTTTTTTGCATTGCCCATTAGGAAAGTGGTTTTGTAGACATTTTGCAATAATGGGCAGTTCTCAGTTGTTTCTTTTTTGCTCTGCAGAACAGCCACTGATAAGTCTCATCAAATGATGCTTCTCAATATAGCAGCCCTGGCAGTCTATATTAAAGGAAGACATCAGGTTGTAGTGACTGAATTAAGAAAGCATATTGTTGCTAATTAATTTATTTTCCATATTGGCCTGCATTGTGTACAGATGCTTTCATCCAACCTGAAAGGTACCATGGCAAGCAGGTGTTACAACAATCTTAGCCCAGAGGTATCCAAGACTTTCTGCCTGGCAGCATTCCAGCTACAGACTGGAGCTGGCTTTTGGAGAAGTTGTCAGTGAGATTGATTGCATTTCAGAATTTCCATTGATTAATTATCTCTCCAATTCTTCACCATAGGCAACATCCTGAGTTTTGAGACTGTGCATGAAAACGTATTGCACTTGTGTTCATCAGTTTAAAACCCTGTGGGATTTTGATAGGTCATATCTTGCAGAAAAGGAGATAGAGGTGGTTAGATGTAGCTGTGCTCCCGTGCCTCTTCACAGGATAAAGAAAACAGAGAAAACCATCCAGGCAGGGTTTTCTTACCGAATTTGCCTTTAGCCTTTGTAATTGCCAATAGTCAAGTGGTTTTTCTTCAAGAACAGCAACAGTTCACAGAGTTACATCTGGCTGCTCTGATAGGAAACAGTTTATTCTTAATGTTTTGTGAAGGGATAAAGAATACTGTTTTTATTTAGTTAGTTTTATTTCCTGTATAAAAAGACTAGCACTGCTTGGTGTAAAGAAATAAGACAATACTATTTATTAAATTTATGCTATTGCTTATAAACATAAATATGGAAAGATTCAGAGAGGAAGGCCACTCCTTTCATACGTTTACCATTCTAGCCCTACTAAGAGATATTTATTTCAACAGACACTTGTAATAATCTCTTTCTAACATAAATCTTGGGTCTTAAATGAGGAGAGCAGTAGACTAACCAGCTTAATAAAAGTGAGAGATGATATGCAACTAATGGACAGGACATTTCAACCAGGTGTTATCAAATCATTTATTGCACTAAGTGCGCTCTCAAGTTCTGTTGTAAAAACAATTAAAGTACTGATGGCAGGCTTAAGTTACTTCAAATCATTTGGCAGAATTGATCCACAATTATCTTTGTAATCCCTGAGGCCCCAAGCACTAAGTCCTCCATCCACTTTATATTTCCTACACATGGTCTCAATGTGTCAGCAGCCATGCTCAATATCCATCGGCACCAGCAACTTCACTGGACCTAAGAATTCCAAACTCTAATTATGCTTGTGCTCTGACTACTCAAGTTCAAGTGTATGAAACACTTGTATGACAGTATACCCATCAACTTTCAAAGAGTTTGTAGTTTTAAATCATGTTTGCTTGTGTATATGAATGTGTGTGATTAGAGAGTGGGACATTATTTTAGATGTTCTCTATGGACACTTATTTGAAAGGGTGTTTTCTTCTTTTTAGTGTCAGAAGGCTTGTAGATATTCTGCTTCTTAGGAAACGTTATGCTTATCTCTAATACGAATCTCAAAAAGCAATAGAAAAATGCCCTTAGTGGAGTTTTGTATGACTTCTCCAAAATGTAATAAAGACATTATCATATCAGATGGGTAATTCATATGGCATGGCACCTTTCCTCTGGCAGTTTAGAAATGCAACTCCCCTTGGCAGGGAAAACGTCAGTCCAAATGATTAGAGTTTAGCAGAAAAACATGTACTGAAGCACAAAACTGAACAATGGCAACTGCTAGCCTGAATCAGATACAGTGATTTTTGTTATACCTGTAATAATTTGGAGATTTGTGCCTCTCACATAATCATTGTAAAACCTAGAAGCCAAATTTTCTCCTGTGGTTAATGACACGAGGGAAGAGCCATGAGAAAAGGAGAAGAAATTTTGCCTGACATTTATCCTGTGGATGTTAGACCAAAGTGTGCCCACAGCAGATAATAACCAAAGAGATGCCAGACAAAATTTTGAGCTATGAAGTTAAACCAGAATAGTCCCACTGGAGACTTCACAGTGGTAATCTCAGGCTGAATTTTTTTTCCTGTGCAGCCCCTGTGCTGCTGTAAATAGAACAAAGCAAGTCATATTTTCTTCAGAATTAATGGAGGCATCTATTTCACTGTCAACAGCTATATATTTCAGATAGACCCTCAGATAGAAAAGATTTCTGATTGCCTTCCTACTGTTAAGCCTTATCCCCCCACTTGTTTAGTCTCCCCAGTTCAGGCATTGGGTATCAATGTGCTTTTGTTTGTTTTAATGCCAACATATTGAACCATTAGAACAGAAGGCACCACTTAGTCCATTACGCAGTCAATTTTCAGTTTAAATACCATTCTTGTAGGCTCATCAGGGATTAGAATTAGTTTGAGCAGTGCAGTGAGCTTTTTTTGTCTCTATTGCACAAAACAGGGAGTTATTCTGTCTCCTTGATAATAAGTTGCTCAGAGTAAGGGAAGAAAACAGAATTTCAGTTATTGAATATTTAATTCTGGACAGCAGTTTAATCAGAAGTGGGATTTGGGCAATTGCTCTAGCCCCCACCTAACATACTACAGTTTCAGTTCTTAGTATTCCTTAATTATCCCACTGAGATGTTTGAGGAGCAACTAGTAGTAAATGAACTTGGCAAATCAGCTATTACCCAAGTAATGAAATACAAATACATATGTTTGACAATTCTGCAGGGAAATTGTTGGAGCTAAGATTCTCCACGCATCATATTGGCCAAGAGAGAAAAAGCAGGTGTTATTATCAAAATTTGTATACCAACAATTTGACTAGAGTTTTAAAATAATGTGAAGCTTTTCCCCCTTCAGCTAATTCTGAGCATGTTGGTTATTGTGTGGAGAGCACTGATTGTCAAATAATGCATCCGTAACAGCTGTGGATTATCACAGTGACGTAGTTCTAAATATTCAAGGATTTTACATTATATCTAAGGATGCGTATCAACTTTGCATCTAACCTTAAACAAAAGAGGGTTCAACTCTTCTGAGGAAATTGATTTTATTCAGCAGCAAGGCAAGGGAAATTAGTACATTCAATATTTGTAGAAAGAAAATAGCAAAGCCCACAAGTCTGGGTGGTTTGAGATTGTTCTTTGTTTTAGTAATTATACCTTTATATGTTAGATCTCATATTTGTACTTTCAGAAGTATTCTGAATGGTTTATGCATCAGTCATGTCCTAGATCTGCGGGATTTCCATGCAATTTTACGATGAACTTACAGGGAAACAAATTCAAAGTGAAACTAAATTCTAACTTTACTGCTGTCGCTATCTCATTCTGCCTGTCTGGGACATTAGAACAATTTAATTAGTAACCAAATGTCAGTTGCCTCTAGTTCATTTGCATGATATCTCAATGTGCTAATTTCTCAAATTAGCATAATTTATTATTTAAGCTGTCTTTGATTTCAGGGACAGAGTTGTTTGAGTTATTTCATCTGAGGCCGGTCGTTCATATGCAAGAGGACACAAATAGGAATACTTTGTCGGCATGCATTTACTAATGTTTACTGTAAAATGATAAGCCAATATAAAGCTGGGAAAACCTCTCCAAGCCTCACAGATCTCCATTTTGCCATTAGCTGTACCAGTTTAAACAGTGTGCCTCAAGAAATATCGACAGGTCAAGTACAGCAGAGAAGAGTGTGTGTCCCAGTGGCCTTTACACTGACAGTTTCTCCCACATTAAAGAGTTAACTAGCAGCCTACCAGCTCAGAGTGGAAGCTAATGAATGAAATGGAGATTGATATAGACTCTCTTTGGAGGTGCATCGATCTGTATCTTCTGAACTCAGCTTAGGAATTCTGCAGGCTGCATTGCATGAGTAACCCTGGCATGGTGCCCATTAGCAAATAACTCTTTTAATGCTTGTCTTCAATTGATTCACTTGTTGTACTGACTACTCTGTAGTACTGCAAACTTTCTTGTATTTTGCCACTGTACTAACAAGTTATGTAAAGGAATTTGATTTTGGAAGCAAATGTTCAAGCAACTTTCTTCATTCTGCTTCTTTCCTTCTCCTGCTCCCTGTCCCTCACCCAGATAGCATCATGTAAATATTCAGCTGAGATGGGTACTGCCTCATACACCCCAAAATAGTTTCATAAATCATGTCATTGTGCCATCTAAGCTGATATTTCAGTCAGAGCAAACAAAAGTAATATGCTCTTAAATGTGAAGTATTTTCATTTATTGCTTTAAATTGACACTCAATTACAGAAGAATATGCAGCAAGCTTTTTTTCTTCTTCTGTGGTCTCAAGCATGGAATTTACCTACAAAGACAAGTCTCAGCAGGAAGGCCTTCTGTATTTTCTGCTTAGCAGGTCAGGAAAGGTGTCTCTCTATCGAATGGCAGAGAGAGAATTAACCCCTCAGCTCCAGCTGTCTGAAGAGCAGTCACCTAGTCCAAGTATACATTGCTATGTAGTCAGAGAAGGAGGACAATTTACTTCTTGTCTTGAGCACCTGTGAATAGCTGTCTCTAGTCTCTCTCTACTGCATGTACAACTAGACTTGACCACTTGTCATTTTATGATACAAAATCTTTTTAAAAATCTATAGATTGAATGCCTAGCCCTATAAGCAAAATTATGTATGCAAGCTATCTAGCATGAGCAACTGGAAATTATGACCTAAGATTGCCGAAGCAATAAAAATGTTGAAAACTTACACAACCCACAAAATCTCAGTAGAGGCTTTTGGCTGTGGACTTCATCACACAGAAAATTCTAATCTGCCTCCTAGCTCTTCACATTTGCTTTATGTAGATAGCCATTTTCAAAGCATATAAAATTGTAAAACTAGTAACTCTAAAAAGTTAGAAGCATTCAGAGGTGATTTTTCTATCTGCAACTGAATTGTCATTAGGACAGGTAAACAGAAAAGTTTAAACCAAACACATATAAGGATAAGCTACACTGTTCCATCTGTTTTCTTTTTCTTTCAAAAGTTTTTTGCCCGTCTTTTGTTTGTCTTTGCCCACTTTTGTTTTTCTGCCTGCTGTGTAGGCAGACAGATCTTTTCATGGTAAAATAATTGTTTTGATTATAGGCTTGAATCAAGCATCTTTAAATCAAGGGGGAAACAGATGTTAAACTATTTGTACCTTTGAAATATTTTTTGTATTGAAAATAAAAACAGAAAAAAAGGAAGAATTAAAAATTATATAATGAGATTTTTTTAATAGAAAATTATTGAGAATTTATCATTGTTATTTTGATGGCTTTTCATTATTCACAGCAGTAATTGTCAGGCTGGGGTTTTTTCTTAACCATCTGTATCTTCTGACAGTCTCTTGTATATATATCTACTAATAGTTATAAGTATTGTATTTTTGCTAGTTTAGGAAGTATTAAGTAAAAACCATATTCTTGCCAATCTAAGCACATAATTCATTACAGTGATTATTGTTTCATTTCATTCCTGGAACTGCCTATTTTTGTTAAGATGCTGACATTATAAAAAAGTCAGGAAATTTTAATTCATACAAAAAGTACAGCTCTTCTTGGTCATTTTCATTTAACTCATACCTTACAGTAAAATGGGCTTTGATTTTAATCCTTATGCTTATAACTCCATTTTGAAGAGTTTTGGGAAATTGTTTCTGGCTTACACCATGCAGATAAGAATCAGAATGAGGTCTGATACCAGCATATTTTTTAAGATGGAAGCAAAAGAGCATTTATAAGTAGTTTTTGCCTTCTGAATCTAGTGGATTGTCAGGCATGCCTGACATTATTCTATAGGCAAGGCCACAGAAAATCAATGCATCTTAGGCAAGGTTTAATTTATTTGTAGGTTCTTACAACTAATGACTTTCCTTTTCTGTTTGTTGATTTTCTCTATAGCTTTTGCTCCCATGAATTGCTACAATTTTATTCTCCCATTGTAATGCAAACCACAAGAACTGTGATGTCATTATATGTTTTTAAAAAGACTAGGTGCATGAATGAACAAAACTGGAAACTGTGCCTTAAAATAATTTGCACAATGGGATCGAGCTTTCTGACTCCCACCCTGGACAACACAGTGTATTTTCTATTATTAGATTGTTGTTTATTTTACAGCAGCACCAGCAGCCTCCAATGTCTTGAGCATCTTCATGACAGGCAGTATATATAACTGTGTTCTAACTGAAAATCTCTCCTGTGATGATTTCATCATCTGAATGGAATAAACAGAAGTAGTATGAAGGAAAGTAATGAAGTAATTTTTCATAAGGAAATAAGCAACAGAGAAATTAAGCAAAATACACAAAAATATGTAAAAACATTGCAGTTTAGAAATTATTTGTAATTACTCAGGATACAATGACTTTTTTAGTCTTTTCCTGGGTGGTTTTCTGTTGAGAATAATTTCAAGTGCACAACAATGAACGTGTGCCCATTCTGTGAATAGCACTGCAGTAAATCTAGCTCTCATTGCTGGATGCTGTTGGTCAGAGGTGCCTAAATGTGAAAAGGAGGATACTCTTTTTGCAAGAGCTATTTACTGAAAATGTAGATGGAGGCTGCTTTTTTGTTATACTGGGAAAGGTTGCATTCAACTTAGCAAAAAATCTCTAGGCTCTACTGTAATTTATTGTATTACAAGTTCCCATTTCTTTCACTTAGTTATTCCCATTTTTTCATGCATGCTTAGTATACTGCATTTCAGGGCATTAACTCCAGCACCATTTCACTTAGTCAACACTGACAAAGAAATAAGCTACTCTCAGACCTAAATGGGATTTTAACTTGTTCTACCAGAATCAAAAACACTTGTGACTGCATGGCCAACTTCTAACAAAACTTTGTAACTAGGAATCACTATAAAACTGTCTTTCCTACCAACACAAAGACATTTCAGCAGAAAAGTAGAACTGTGCAAGACTCGATTGAGGAAGTAGAGGGTATATGACAGTGAGATCAGGCATTTCAAAATTATTCTTTACACTGGCAATAGATATGGCAAACGTACGGTTTTTGTTAGGATTCTTTTGAAAGCTATGTGTACAGATGTTTTTTATGGTCATGTAATTGTCCTAAATCCATGGAAGGGAATACAATTATTTCTGGTATTATTTTTCACCACACTGGCTACACTAAAGAAGCAATATTTAATAAGTTCTTATAGTTATTTGACCTTTTTTGTAAGGCAATGATAGCCATTTAAGCTTGGTTTAGTTCTAGTTGTTCAGCCAAAGTTATATCGGATCTCTGACCCAGGAGACCAGAATAAAGGCATGTTGGAAGGAAGATTTTCCCTTGGTTAAGCAGAGAACACCTAAACAAACTGGACATCCGCAAATCCATGGGCCCTGACAGGAAGCATCCATGAGTGCTTAAGGAGCTGGAGGACACCATAGCAAGGTTGCACACAATCCACTTTGAGAGGTCACGGAGGTCAGGAGAGGCACATGAGGACTGAAAGAAAGCCAATGTCACTCCAGTCTTCAAAAAGGGCAAGAAGGAAGACCCAGGGAACTATCAGCCAGTCAGCCAGGAAAGCTTATGAAATACCTCATTCTGGAGACATCCACCTGGATGCCAAGAAGGTTGGCAGGAGTAGTCAGCATGGATTCACTAAAGGTTAAACCATGTTTGACCAACCTGATTGATTTCTGTGATGAACCAACTACCTGCACGGATGAGGGGAGATCAGTGGATTTTGTCCACTTTGACTTCAGCAAGGCTCTCATCTCTGTTTCTCACGACATCCTCACAGACCAACTCAGGGTGTGAGGGCTGGATGAGTGGACAGTGAGGACTGAGAATGGATTTGCATCAATCTGGCAGATCCCAGAGGATCATAAACAGTGGCACAGGGTCTAGTTGGAGGCCTGTCACTACTGGTGTCCTGTGAGGCTCAATACAATACTGGGTGCAGTATTGTTTGACGTATCCATTAATGACTTGGATTAAGGGGAGATGCCTCCTCAGCAAGTTCACTGATGACAGGAAGCTGGAAGGAGTGGCCAATACCCTATGGAGTTAGAAGGAGTGGCCAATACCCCCTAGAGTTGGAACGAGTGGCCAATATCCCCTTGAGCTCTGCAGCCCTTCAGAAGGACCTTGACAGGTTGGAGGGATGGACAGAAGGAACCTCCTAAAATTCAGCAAAGGCAAACGCAGGGTCCTGCACCTGGGGAGGAACAACCCCAGGCGCCAGTACTGGCTGGGTGCTGAGCTGCTGCAAAGCAGCTCTGAGGAGAAGAGCTTGGGGGTCCTGGTGGACAACAAGCTGTCCATGAGCCAGCAGTGCCCTTGGGGCTGAGAACGCCAGTGGTATCCTGGGGTGCACTGAGAAGAACATTGCCAGCAGATCAAGGGAGATGATCCTGCCCCTCTACTCAGCCCTTATGAGGGCACATCTAGAGTGCTATGCCTAGTTCTGGGCTCCTCAGGGCAAGAGAGACTTGGAACTGTTGGAGCAGGTCTAGCAGAGGCTATGAAGATGATTGAGGGACTGGACCATCTCTCTTGCAAGGACAGGCGGAGAGGGTTGAGCCTGTTCAGCCCTGAGAAAAGACAACTGAGAGGGGCAACCGGATAAATTTCTAAAGTGAGAGTGTAAAGAGGATGGAGCCAGGTTCTTCTTGGTGGCACCATGCAGTAGGAAAAGAGGCAATTGGCAGAAGCTGATGCCCAGGAAGTTCCACCTCTATCACATGACTCACCATGCACTGTGGTAGATTGCCCAGACAGCAGCGGAGTCTCCCTCACTGGAGGTATTGAAGATCGGTCTGGACAAAACCCTGTGCCATGTGCTCTGGGATGACCCTTCTTCAGCAAGGAGGTTGGACCAGGTGACACACCGTGGTCCCTTACAGCCTTACCCATTCTGTGATTCTTTGATCTGAAGGAAAGACTGGATATGTAGACAAAGAAAGACAAATTACTGAAACATATACACAAAAGGCAGTTTATATGTACCTCACAATATTTTCTGTAGGATAGGCCTCTAAGATTATAACTCCAGGATTTTGGTCTATGTCTTTTTCAGATTTAATTGGACCTTTGTTTTTCTGCATATGCTCATGTCAAGAGTAAATGAAAATTGTAGCAAATCTTTTAGGTAGGTAATCAGTCAGGGTATTCTAAATAATGCTGTCATATGTTTTTGAAATACATATTTTGACTGAAATTTTGGCATGCTTGATCTTTACCTAGAGTTCAAACACAAAAGCAAATTTCTTCACGGCTACGTTTTACTGGCTCAACAGCAGGAAAATAAGAACTTTTCATCTGTTGTCAGTAAATTATTAAAACTTTCAACTTAAAAGAATCATCTTTATAACCTTTCTAATCAATGTAATAGCTTAGTGGACTGAATTTCATTCTTTCAAATCTTGCTCTCAAACATTCTCTGGCTGTTAGCAATGGCTGTAACTGCATGCAGCTGTAAGCCCCCCATCAGGAGAGGCTTTCAGAGTGGAAACAAGGAAGGGCACAGGAGGATCTTTATTAGCCTCATTTAGGAAATGGCTAAATCTTCTCTCTTCATCGTCTCTGAAATATGAGATACTTACACTTGTCCAGTACCTTAAATTACTTGTTCTGATCTATAAACATTAATCAGCATGGGCCATTTTTATTCTAACACTCTGAGTCTGACATCTTTTCCCACCTGATTCTTCTCATCCTGGCTCTGCAAGACAGAACATCACATGGTGAGTGAATACAGTCTCTCCTTCCCTCTTATGCTGTTATGGTTCATGAGCTATCTCAGATCTTTTGATTGCATTTTATTCTCACTGCTCATTACATACATTGAGCCTCATGTTTCCACTGGACACCCGGGGAAAGCTGGCATTTTAATAAAATCTGTGTATACTTTGACTTCTAAATTATTGGCTTTTTCATTGTTAGTATAAAAGTGGGATTTCAGCATGGAGGAAGGCAAAATCCATCAGAAGCCTTCAGAAATATATTCAGAAAAGAAACGTCTTAAAGAACATACAGCATTCTGGAAATGTATTTTGAGCTACACTTCAATTGGAGGGCACAGAGTACATAAGCTCCCCTCTCCCTGTGAATCCCTGGGGAAGTGACAGAGATTTTACCTTCTGCACTTCATCAGTAGATCTGCATGGAGAAGACCTCTAACTCTTTCATTTTCTCAACTACTGACCTCAAGAAAAGTGCTTGTCTTTGCATGCACATACAGATGTTTATATATAGAT
>NC_082346.1:40112970-40132970 GCF_027477595.1 Haemorhous mexicanus
TCAAGGAGTCTATTCAGAGAATTTATATTCAGATCCCTTGAAGAGGCTATTCAACCAGTTCTGAAAGCTGTTGAATTGAATTGATTGAATTGGGGTTTTCTGGATCAGATTTATAGAACAGCTTCAAAAATCTTGAACTGCAACCTGATTCAGAAGCCACCAGAAGTTATTTATGATTCAGGAGGGTGCAGGGGAAAAAAGTAATCTCTGACAAATTGTTACTCTCAAAATGAACAAACATGAGCATATATGATTTGAAAACTCCAGCTTATTTCAAAGAAACTCAGTGGATGGAAAATTTAATTATATTTATTTAGAGTTTATTTTGTTGTGATTTAGGCCAGCTAAAGGTATCAGGCAAACAAAATTCCCAAAAATGTGTTTAAAATATTTAGAACTAGTTTTTTATGCATAAGATGACACCATTGCAAATGGGAATATGGGCTTCTTTGCTACTGTGAATATGAATATATTCTTTTTTATATAAGGTTTAAAAAAACAGATACTAAACTTATTAGTTAAGGTAAAGGCATGAGTAATGACTGTTGAAACTGTGAAAAGTGGAGTTTCTTCTTCCTGGAGGACTTTGAGACATTACCAGTGTACTCTTTTATCAACCATAATAAATGGCTGCATTTAGGAGGATGTGCAAACCACTGTTTAAATATTCAAGGTTTGAGACTGCTTGTTACTACAGCTGCTGTAGATTTCACCCACCATTCAGAAGCCAAACTCTGCCAAATAAAGAACAGAAAAGGAAAAAGAGGTTGGTGTCTAGAATTGAGAGTGAAATCTACAGCCTCAACACAATAGTGCCCAGCTCAGTTCTGAACCTTTAAAAAGTCTTTTTATGCTTCCTGCACCATTACACACTGGATTATCAAGAAATCTGCTGGTAATGTTTAAAAATCCCATTCCATAAACAAAATGAATGTGAAGGGGTCCAGACACTTAATAGAAATATTCTGCCTTGCATGCAGAAAATCTAACACGTTTATTAGTTGTTACAGCATAAGCTGTCTTCAGAACTTTGTTGTGAAACAAAATTCCAGCAAAAATTATGTAACCTGCATACTTTCTATTATCGCCCTCATTGTGGTCTGAGGATGTGATCAACACTCTAAATAAATAAAAAAATGGGATCTGCTAGCATCAGTGAGGAGTGCATCAGGCCCTTTAAGATCTAAACAAAACAGAGCTGTTGCCAAAGTGTTGTCAATAACTTGAAGCATTAAAAGATAACCGGTTAAGGGGAAAAACCAAGGTCTTGTCTTAAGCATCAGAAATGTAAACATGTTTTCAACTCTGTGGATTTTGAAGTTTTTGAAGTCTTTTGCATTATGGTCTAGCAATTTTCTCCACCTTTGGAGGCAGGCTAAATTCTATACTTCTTGCATGATTCTAGTCTAGAATTGTTAGGAAAACACAAAGGAACTGCAAGTCTTGCAGTTATGTTGTGCAAGTTGCCCACCCTGAAAAGGCCAGTGGTTCACACAACTGTGAATACCTCTGTAAATAATAATTTTAAAAAAGATAAAGATACAAAAGGGTTATTTAGGCAAACTCTTTTCAAAATTCCTAGATTTTACAAGAATCAAGAAATAGGACTTTAAGCACAGTTGTTCAATTTTTCCTTATCTCTGTACACAATGTTATTTTCTCCCCTACTCTTTATGCATTATTTTCTGTTATTTCTTATTTGGCCAAGCTATTTAGTCTAGAGTTAGTACTCCCAAAGGACTTAAGCCTGATTTATATTTCTTTTTTGAAATTATGCATCTGTATTTTTCTACCCTTAAATTGAACTGCACAACTGAAATAGTCTGCTGTGTATCTGTAGTTACACAGGGCTTTAAAATCAGCTGATTAATTCTCAAAGGTCTGTAGACACCTAACTTACTCTAGTCTTTCGAATGTTTTTATTGTTTTTATCAAATTTACTTCTATTTAATCATATATTTGGGGATTTGTGATGCACAGAGCAGTAAATATTGGCACGCTTTTATCACAAGATCTCTCAGCTACAGCTGCATGAAATAAAAACTGTAGATAGACATGAGATTTCTTCCTTTCCCTCTGTAGGTTACCTCATCAACTCTTGTTTCATATGCTATTATAGACTGAAGGTCTCCATAAGATCCTGTGCAATATAAGAAATAAATTACTAGACTTTCTTTTTGTTTACCTTATGCCATTGGTTTCTCCAGAGGGGGAGATTCAGTTGTGGGGGTCTTGGAAACTTGAGTTTCATGTTCCATGTTCCTTTCTTTTTTTTTCTTTTGTGATGTGGGAAAATCCGTGGGCAAGTTTCTGACAATTTCACGTGTGCAAGAAAGACTCACTCTATTCCTGGAAAATAAAACAAGTGAGAGCATAATTAAAAAAATGTGTTCAGTCAGGCTTCATTAAGTGAAGGACCTCAGCCTCTCAGCTGGGGCTGCAGAGTGTCTCTTTAAGCTACTGGAGCAGGTTATCCAAAGCAGCAGGTCAGGGCTGCCACTAACTGGCTATGTCTCTGCGTGTTCATCAGTGGCTGCTGGCTGCAGGATGAGTTCCTCTAGAAGAGAACAAAGTTCTTGGAGAGTGGGTCATGGTCTGAACATAGAGCAGGTGATTACAGAGAATGGAGGACATTAAAGTGCTTGGCTGTAATCTCTAAGTGCTCTTCCTGAAAATTGTTTCATGTTCTCTAGCTTACTTTTCCTGTTCCAGTGGCTTACAATTTATTACCAGTGTTGAGCAAAAATTAGTAATTTTCCCTCAATGATGAACTGTGCTTTCAGACTAAAACTAGGATAGCTTCCAGGTTTTCATTAAGTAAAAATTTTTGAGTTTGAAACATTTTCATTATTCTAAAGTATATTGCATTTTTATGTTTGGGGGGTTTTTTTCCTGTATTTGTGCATATTGTAGAGCTTTGTGGCTGCTTGGAAGACTACACGTTTTGTGGCTTGTATATGATAGATTGAGTAGTCTCTCCCAGTGTTTTGAGAAGACTTGCAGAAGTCTTCATCCTTTGTGTAGTTTACATTTCTTTGTGTAGTTTACGTTTTCAATGCCTCATAATTTCTAGTATGTTCACAGGCACATTGAATTTTAAGTTTCATTCTCAGTTTTCAATAGTAAATTATAAATACTTTAAGATATATTTGCTATTAACTGTTTCTCTGAGTTATTGCTTTTATTTAAAAGCTTTAAATTATTACACTTACAAAAAGGCTATGCTCAGCTAAGAAATATAAAAGTCCCTTTGCAATGCTTTGAAACTTGAAATCTCACATAGACATTTCATCTCATATGAAGCTATGGCCTAGCTTACACTGTTCAGCAGTCGTAAACCATCCTTTCATCTGTCAAGCTTAATTTACAGAAAATGACCAATTTATTTGTTCTGAAGTAGAAAGAAATGGTGAAGTGTTTATTTCATGCACTATAAGCAAAATATTTGTTTCTAAACAGCAAGCTTTATTCCTATCTCTCATGAAGCAAGAAAATCACACCTCTTCACCTTTCAGATTCTCTCCTTCATATTATTCATGCTAGTCTTTTCTCACTAATTTTATGATTATAATGAGGCAATGGCGTGCTGGTTAGCACAGAATGACCTTTTAATTGAAAAGCTGTAAATTCAGTCTCAGTGGCCAACACTGGCAGAAATTTAAATAAATAAGGCTGCAAAGCCCTTACAATGGGCTGGCCTCTTGACCAGGGTGCTACCAAAGTCCTGCTCACCTGTCATCTGGCAATGCTTTGTAATTCCTTGGTGTTAACTGGCTGTCTTGTTACAAGTTAGGTTAGCATGAGATGAACAAAGAGCATGGAGTCTTTTATTGGTTAAGCAGAGGATTTTGCATTAGAATATCTTCAATATCTGATCTAATACTATACTTCATAAAGCAGCCTTTTAGTCACATAAGGCTTATTGTTTAATTTCCAAATCATGATAAAAATCTGAACGGATTGATGCATGAGTAATTCCTTTTCCTTTATACAGTTTCTCTTGATCATAGTTTTAATTTTTGTGCATTTATTATTTGAAAACACTAATAACATCAGTTTAATGAGATTTTCTTTCTGACAAGCACTTAAGATTGGTGCCCAGATACTACAATGATAAGGTCTTTTTAAGTGTTAGGTAAGATGCTTGAATTTTTGTAAGCAGCTCAGAGAAACTGTGCCATGTTCAGTGTGTCTTAGAGACGCCCAGTTCAGGAAATGGTCAATAGCACATAATCCTACCCACACACAAATGAATACCTCTCGGGTTCTTGACATTGGGGCTTGGCACTGTCTCAATAAAGTTCATAGCTAACAATAACTGTATTAGTCATAACTAATATTAATGCTATATTAGTGATAACTAATAGGAATTGATAGTCTTGTATAACCTAAAGCAGCTTTATGCTGTCAGTGTCATGCATCTTTATCAGGAATATATCATACAGACAATGGAAATTTTCCATACCCTTTAAAGTTTTGCATTCTGTATATTTGGTTGTTAGACAAATAGAGCAAGCTTTGCTGACTTCATTTTCATTCTTGGCAGCATGTTTTTATCATAAGGCAGATAGTCATTAATTTACAGAATCAACGCTGGGAACAGCTTTTGTGATCTCATATTAAATTTTCGCCTGAATCCGCCCCTTGGCAAAAATTACTCACATCGTTAAAAAATATTTAATTAGGCTGTAGTTTATACCCAGCTCACTGGGGAAATGTTGGAATTAATATGATTTGCATGAATTCTGTTTCTCTTTTTCTGTTAGAGATTAGTTTTGAATTCAGTTCAGAGGGTCGCTGACACTGCCAAGGACTCACAATTGTGAAGGTCAAACAGGTAGCAAATACTTCCCCTGGGTAGCTTCCCTGAAAAGACAGCTCAAAATTGCTTTTAATTATGGGTTACCTAAAAGGCCACTTGCTGTTTTTATTTTTCTACAATCTCTCAAATATTATATGGCTGGAACTTCTAGGTAGACCATCAGTTCAAATCTAAAACAACACAAGTCATGTTTTCACTTCTTTATCTTTTCCTGAAAATGTATAGCATATCAAACCCAAACAGAGTGCACACAATCAGGCATACATATGTGTATATCTGTGTTTAAAACATTACTTTTGGTGTCTGTTCCTCTATTGCAGTAGGGGAAACCAAAAACTACTTTCTTTTTCCTAAGGTTTGTAGGGGGAAAAAAAAGTGTATTTTGGAAGAAAAAATATTTTCCTTCACAGCAATGCATCCACTGGCTTAATTATTCTTCTCAAGATAAGGTACAATGTTTAGTTATGCATTCTCTTGTTTATGATTTCAAGGGTTAGAAAAAACCCTGGGGGTCCATGATCCTGTGCTTTTTAAAAAGAGAATTAAATGGAAACTTTAATTAATAATCTGATCAATCAATTAATCTCTGTTACATAAGTGTTGAAATCTAATTCTGCTTCACAGCTCTATCTGTGCAGGGAGAAATGACTGCCCACTTATCAGGATGATGGGGAACCATTACAGACACAAAGAAAAAGTGAAACTGTAATAGTTTTGTGAAGCTGACACAGATAATATGCTAAGAATGTACTCTTGGATTTGGGATGTATCACAGTGTGTCAGTATGGTGAGCTGTTGTGCAGTTTATTTCAGAAGTTCATTTTTTTCTTTAAAAAAGAAAGAATGTAAGACCAGTCCCTATATGGTTAGGAGTTAATCTGTTTGCTGTGTGAAAAACCTGGCAATTATGACATTAATAGTCAAAAAATCCTCTTAATTAGTGAGCATCAGATTGTACTAACTTTTACCTTGAGTTCAGAAAATGTAAACAATCTTCTTTATGAAATGTGTGCAGACCACACCATGCTGTTGACTAGCCAAATGTTGATAAATAAATATTTATATACCAAGTGATTTATATAGGGCTTCTATCAGTGCTGCAAAGGTGAGAGTCCATTTGACCCTTATTCCTCATACTGTGAGTCCATCCAAACTCTCTGGAGCCTGGAACCCTGCCAGAGGTGCCTGCAGTACTGATGGCAATTTAATTGATAAGAATGCAGATGATTCTTTTATGCTCAAACTCATCTCCAAAGCAGACTCTGAGTATTTGTGTCTGAATGCTTCAAAATGCTTTAAAAAATCCATTGAGAGGCTTACATGTAGGAAAGAGAATTAAGTCATACGTAGGCATGCACAGGTGTTGTACAGCTTCTGTCACCAAGCTTCTACTTTCTTTTGAAAAGCTAGTTCAACGTGTAAAAACACTTACTGGAGAATTTAGGGAAAAGCATTTTGCAGAGAAGTATAAAAATTTAAACCAGCTTTGAAAAAGGAAATAGGAAATTTGTATATCCTTAGCAATGTATTTAATCTTTTGGGCTATATACCATGCGCTCCAGTCAATGCAATCTGTACTTCTAAACTCCTGTAAAGTCTGAAATGTAAGAATTTTATTACATTTTGAATATAGGCTGTAGGCATAGGAAAATGTGTTTTATGGCAGTTTTTGGATTGCAAAAGCCTAATTAGATATTTATATTGGGATCTCATTTAGCTTCCTTCAGTTCTTTCCTATGGTAAGAGAAAAGGCAAGAAACAAAACGTCATACTGAACTATCATTGAGCATCATTCCCTTTCTCTAACATTCAGTGATTTACCATTTCTTTAAAGCAGTATATTTTTCCTTTTTTCTTTGGCATATTCGTTTTCCATCCTTCCCAAGATGCAAATCCTGATGGCTTGAAATTACACTCTTTTTGGCAAGGAAAGGCCACAGCTTTATTTGCAGCACAAATTGGTCCAAATACACTAGTATTAATTGTGCACACTATATACAAAAATAATAGCTTACATTGCCAGCAGGCAGAATTTCCAGTCAGTGATTATAACACTCTTTTCCAACCGAAGAGTTTTGAAATTCTTGCCTGTCAGTGAAAAACTGACCATTCTGATCCACAAAAGTGGCATTGCTCTAAAGAAGGCACCCCAGAATTTCTCACCCAAAATTGTAGCGACTGAAAAAATCGGTTATACATTTGCCTGCGTCCTTATGCTATCCTTCTGCTCCTTTACCTTTTCTTCCCTTCTGTTCCTCTCATAAGCCTCATTATCCCTTGCTGTATTCAGGGACCATCAGTCCACAAATACACCATTCTGGCTGCATCTGATATAAAACACACATATTATACGCCCATGTATGATTTAAAACAACTTAAAATCAAATGCTATCATAATGCTGAATAGAGGCTTAGGAAGTGCCAGTCAAGCATAGAAGGTTCCAGGTTGTGGTACAACATCTGGAACCCAGCAGCAAGGCAGCACCACACCGTTTCCCAAGCAGGTATTACAAGCATGGCTACAGAACATCTGAGGTTTAAGATGCTGTCATACCTAAAATATGACAAGCTATTTTTAATGTAATTCTGTTCTTGGATGAGACAGTTCCATGGACAGCAGAGACTACTATTAACTATGTTCAACTCGAGCATTAGTTACACCTCAGGAAAAAGGTCTTGGAGTCACTATGGAAAGTTCTCTGAAATTGTCAACCTAAAGTGCAAAAGTAGGCCAAATGTTGGGCATCATGAGAAAGGATATGGAGGATATTGTGAACACAAAGTGCAGTCAAGGCCTGACAATATTTCTTTGGCAAGGCAACTGTAAAGAGAAGTGTTATAGATTTTCTTAATTATTGGTATGTTAGGTACCTGGGGCCTTTCCCTTCTATGCAATTTTTATAGGACTGCATGGTGGTGGCTACCAAGACATACCAGATCTTGGACATAGCCTTAGCCAGACACGTAACATCTGAATCCTGAAAATCACAAAAGCCTCTCTTGCTCTTTTTTCCTCCTTCCTCTCTTTGTTCTTATATGATACCCATGGAATCAGCTGCATATTCAGAATGGGAGCAGAACAAGATAGACGCTGGACCCTGACCGAGCCTGTGTGCTGCCAGAACAACAGGACTGTTCAAAGAAGTAACAAAAAGACCCTCACTGTGATTTGTTGTGTAAGATAGATGCTGGCATGCATTTGCTGTGGGAGATAAATAAAAATTAAAACAAGGGAAGCATTTAATATAAAAAATACAAAAAAATAAAATGAATAAGAGGAAGGAAAAGCTTAAAATATATGCTTACTTGGTAAAAAGCAGGGACCATATTTTTTGTATTTTACTCTACAGTGGAATCCCAAAAGTGACTCACAGATGCTTTGACCAACAACTTTAATTGGATGTATTTCTAGGAAAAAATTGCTTTCAAAACTAAGGTTAGTTGTTCAATACCTCACAAGATAAAGATTGCTCAGAGTCTAAAACTAATATAGCTTTCCTGTTTAACTGGTTTTTAGTTAGTAAGTATTGTGAGTGATGCTGGAGGAAGAACTGAACTTCATGTGTTGGCCTCATTATCTTGCTGCCATCCACTGTTGCTCCACTCCATAGATGTATCATTCAAAAGACAAGGAACTCTTCTGTTCTAAATAGTGAGTTACATTACTAAATTAATTAAGTGAAAGAGAAATCATATGAGTAAGTGTTCACAGTCACTTAAACCCATCAAAACAAATACAGTGTCTAGGTGTAAGTTCACCTCAAAAACACACTTGGTCACTTGCAATAGATATTGAAGTAAAGTCTAAGCAGAGCGTTCAAAAAGACAGTGGTACAAAAATCTTCAATAAACACATATAGCTTTATGCAATTATTAGCAAGGGAAGAATCCTACAGTGTGAAGAACTGGAATTCTTTTCCTGGGGTAGGAAAGATATTTTCACTAAATATCTGAGTTACATGGCAAAGGTGTAGCTAGTGAGTCAGTTTAAAGGCTGTCTTTCAGCAAATAATGTATTTTGCTTTTCTTCCTTTATTTGACTTATTCTCTCCATTGTATTTGTCATTCTCCCCCAGAAGCGCCACTTCCCTCCTTGGTTTCTGCACTTCTCAGCGGTCGTATCTCTGATTTCTCCCTCTCTATCTCCTCTATTAGCTCTTAGTTTCCCTCTGTTCTGCTGATGTTTCTCTGACTTCAGCCCTATTTTCACCATTTACCTCTCATTTCTGGCAAAAATTTCCATCGGCCTCTATAATTCCGAGTCTTGGATTTTTTTCTCTTGCTTCTGTGAGTATTGTCATTCTTACTGACCCTAGTAGTTGTATTTCAAGCACCTCCTTCAATTCTTGGCCGTATCTCTGTCGAAGCAGAAGTGAACTTTTGAACCGCTGTTTCCTAAATGTATTAGGTGTTGTAGCATTTAAGATACAAAAAATATCACCGAGGTCTTAAGGTGTTCTTTGTCTTCAGAACCCGTGGCTCTTTGCAGTGCGTGTGTGTCTCTCTGGCCACAGAACCTCCTCCCTCCTTTCTGCTCTTCAGTAGTGCCAAGTACTGCAAAAGTACATCTATAAACATATTTTAGCCATTCTTCTTTCTCTCTCTCAACTTAAAATTGACTGTCATCCTGTTATCCAGATTCACCATCGTGTTTACCTCTCCATGCCTTCCATAACACCCTGTATACAAAGCCATCCAAAATTTGTCTATTCATCTCTATCCTTTTCTTAATCATTTGGTTACCTGCATTTCTGTAATCTTCCCCTCTTCCAACCTCAATCTTTTTGACTACTTCAGTCTGAGTAAACTGTGACTGTTATGATTTTTTCTTACACGCCTGTAAGTATCCCAACATTTTTATTTTTCTGACAACTCTGCTTCACAGATTCTCAGATTGTAATGTCTCAGATTGCCTCAATTTCCTTTACTGATTTTGGCTTTCTGGTGCTTCTCATGCTGCCTCCAGTTCTTGGCAGAGGTCTGTACCTCTCATCTGTTAACTCTAGCATAGCTTGCTCTTTTTTTCCAGACTATTTCTCTCCTATGTTAAAATGCAAATGTTATCCATACTCTCCCACTCAGAAAGTTCTTTCTTTTTCTTGAATACTGAGAATTTGGTTTTCTTACCTGGATTCAGTTATAATTTCAATACTAAGACTCCTTTTTACTGTATCATTTATTGTATGTGCAGCATTGCATAAATTATTAATAAATAAATCTAAAATTTTAAAAGGAAATATTTTGAGAAAAAAAGGCATGGAAAGACCATAGTAGTGTTATTTCATCTAAATACAATGTCTTCCTACAAATTCTATAAGAATTTTCCTTTTCTTGTTAAAGAAGCAAAAACCTACATAGGTATGTGCTGGCTTTATGAAATCCACAGACCATGTTTGAGAGAGCTTAGATGGGACATTTAGAAGTCTGTGACAGGACAATAGTCTTCTATTGCTTTCTTTAAAGTCAAAAAATTAGATTCCTGTGAATGTGAATGTTTAACAAACATGGAAATGCTGAGTGAAGCTAGAATATAAATGGTTTTAAATTGCTATATTTATTTCAGAAAATTTTGATGCAATCTCTCATTTGGAGGGCAGTGCAAGCAATATCTTCGTGAAGAAATTTTATGCAGCATGAAGATGTATTGTGGGTTAATTCTAAAGAACATGCATCTCTAAAGGTCTTCGCAATATTTCAAGCATTTGTATTTTTTTCTTCTCTTGACATGCCTGAAATGGAAATCCATCTGTGAATGGTGGTTTTTATTCGTGTTTTCACAGTAGCACATTTGCATGCCCTAGAAAAGAATCAATATTATGAATGAGAACTCTCCCCAAAAGTCTTTAATTATATGTCTGTGTATCAATATGTAATACTTTGTTTCCCCAGATTTTTTCTTCTTTTAGCTGACACAGGCAGACTTTAAAAGGAGTAAAATCAGCAGTGTAACAATGAAATGCATACAAACTTGTTAAATGTGATGGCAAAATAAAAAGCTTCAGTCAGTATGATCAGTTAAAAGAAAAAAAAAGATAGCCAGCAAACTGTCTATCATGTGATGAAATTTGACAGTAGGGATTATGGCTTTGATGGACCAGAACAGCTAATAGAAGAAGCTGACATTTTTGAAACCCTGCTAATTAAGGGTTCCTTCCTTAATATTAAAATAAAGTCTTTGTCTGGGTTTTATGGTTGGAGAATCAGGTGTTTTCATTAATATATGCCAGTCAGTCTTAATAAGCTTGGAGGGCAGAGGAAGTTATTATTGAGTGACCTTCTACAAAATAAGCATGTTGCTAAGGGCTCTAACCCTGCCCTGTTCAGACTGATGAATCTCATTTCCAATGCAAAAGCTTCACAAGAAATCCAAGTATTCTCTGTGCAATCACAGAAAATAATCCTTGTGTCTCTTGTAATGTCCAGAATTGCCACTTACTATACTACTACTGTACAATGAATATTACAATGCACATTATTTTTCTAGCACAATTGTCTACATTTCTGAATGGCCAAGAATACAAAAACTTATTGTCCAGACACTTGTATTGAAAAGTCAGCTCATTTTAATACTTCTCAAATAGTCATCTACCCTGTTCATGAATTATAATGCACAGAATACATCTGACAATACTAGCTTTGAAAAAGAGATATGCCTGTATTATTACATATTCATTTTCAAATAGATTTTGAACAGATTTTAAACCATTCATTGAAATTCATTGAAATGATAAATTCACAGTTGGATTTTGATTGACTCTTAATCTAATTTTACATTTGATAAGTTTTCATCTTTTTTTTAGTAGTAATTTTGATTTGAAATAGATTTTTCAAGCTAAGTGAAAGGGTGTGGTAAGTTACTAGCCGTCAGCATATATTTGCTGATAGGAATTAGAAAATGAGATATGGAACCAGATTAATTAAGTGAAGCAATGTAGCTATCAGTGATGTATCTCACACCTGCTCTGTATGGACTGTGCCATTTCTAGCACCCCTAGACTTTCTAAAGATATTTACTGATGCTTTGTTGCTTTCAGCTTTCCTTGCTTTTTTTTTCACTAGGTCAAGTCAGTTCTCTAAATGGTCTGTGAGATACTGCACACATAATAGAGTGGGTAATGGATGAAATTTGAAGCCACACATCCCATTTCCTGACACGGAGCTGATAAAATAACATGGCTGCCAAGTAGAAATGTCAGAGTTGGGAGAATGTACATGCTCCCAGGTCACTGAGTGAATCTCTAGAAGTTGAGCATTTAATAGGAAGCAATCAACTGCGTCATATTTGCAGATCTCCATTCTTTAATTGAAGATGGATGTACTGTTTTCTTATCCAACCAAACCAAGCTATCACGATCTGTAAAGTACTTGATAAAACTTGATATTCCAAAAGTTTGGAATATCAGGTTTCTTTCTTTCTTTCTTTACATTGATGATGAGGCTAAATCTTAAATTGGCTTCAGAAATCAAACACTTCAGTGGAAGGGAATATACATATTCTTGGATAATTCTTACTCTTATTTATGTTACATACATAAATACATTGTAAACCAGTGGGACAGTTCAAACTGGAATGCTAGAAAAGACAAAACTGAGGCCCGTGTATTTAATTTCTATCTAGATATTTTCTTCCCAGGGCATTTTGATACATCACTATATGAAAATAAAATTAATAAAATAATAAAATAATTAATGCCCTGCAAAATCTATCCCATTATGAAGACCCACTAACCACTGTGATGTTTGAGTTATTTCTGAATGCCTAATAGATGTCATATTTGAATGCAAGTAGTCCAGTTAGTCTATAGACTGCTTTGAATATGAAAGGATCTCTGTATTTTGTTCCATTAAAGTCAAAGCCTTCTATGCACCTTGGACTATCTGTACCTCAATTTGATTTATTTACTTTAAGTTTGGGATTTTGGGCTATTTATCCCTTGACCATTTTTTCCCCAAACAAAAGTAACTTAATTTAGCTCCATATTTAACCGTGATCCTATTCATTTTGGAAAAGTAGTAAGTGCAACATTTTTCTTAGAATGTGTAAAACTGATCAAAAGCAAAACCCCACAGTTTGGTGGGTGGTGTTATTTCTTTATTTTGTGGTGGTTTTTTGTTTGGGTTTTTGGTTTAGTTAGATTTTTTAAGGGAAACTTGTGGATGTGACTGCTGCAGGTGAAGGAGGTAGCTGAAGTGTGATCAGTGATTTCCACTGTCTCTAGTGGGCAGATATGAACAATAGAGAGAAGACAGTCCATATAGTACTTATTAGCATCTTACTGGCAGCTGCAAATCACAGGAACAAAGTATTAGATCTACCCTAGGAATGTCTCTTTCAGGTACAGTGTTGGGGTACCTGATATACTGCTACTCTGTAGCCATTTTTATTGTTTTAGTATTTGAAGAAATGCAAAAAAAACCCCACTTTCTCACTGCATACTGTAGTTTAGAACTCCAGCACTTACTGCTAAAATGTCTGATTGAAAGCTGCTGATTTCTGATAATAAAACGTTTGTAGACATCAATATATGTAAGAACTAACATCCAGGGAGAAATATTCTATTCTCATCCTTTTTGGCATTGTGTTGCTGAACAATATGACGAGAGCTTTCTTACAGTCTCAGCAGTATTTTATGCATACCTGCTGTGACTCACCTAAGAGCCAATATTAGTGTGCTCATTCACCAAAAAAGTAAGAGTAAAGCAGAAATAGTACCCTTATGCAGAAATCAATATTCATAAATAAATCAGCCAAAGTCACTGTACTCAAATACTGTAAATGCTTTATTTTTTACTGTAAATGTAATTGAAACAAGATCATTCATTTTGCTGCTGGAAAACAAATGGAGTACTAAGCTAGATTTACGCCTTCTTCAAGAATAATGGATTTTTTGTGCAGGAAGAAGGAAATTTATTCCACAGCAGAAGGTAACAGGTGATTTCTACTACCAAATATTGTGACTGTAGCTGAGGACAAGAAACATGATGAGGAAAGGATACTCCAGGATGTTTGCAAAAGGCTCACTGACTGCTGACAATGGGCTAATACTGTAGTAAGTCTGGTATCAAGTTTGAAATCTGCTATAACATCCGTGTGCCTTGCCAAAGTGAAGTGCCAAATCGAGGGTCATTAAATTTTAATGTCAATTCTCATGATGGAATGTTAATGTTGTGATTGGAAGAAGTGGCGTACGAGCTGTGAGGCTCATCCTTAGTGTGGGAGGGTACAGGATGCCCAGGGGACACCCCAATATGCTGAGTCATCCATCTCCCTTCCATTAGTTATGTAGATGTACAAGTACTCCCAGAATGGAATATTTCAGACCCAGGACCAGTTGAAAGGCTTAAAAAGACACAACCCAATATATTTCTGCAATATGTTTAGGGTCTAGATCCCTGGCTAATGGCTAATTTAACATAGAAAGAATAGCACAAAAGCAGCTGTAGACTCCAAAACCATCAGCATGTCCCCCTCCACCAACACATTTGTGAATCCTGAAATAATCTGACTGTGGAAAGTATTACTCTAAGTGATCAATATCACTTTTAAGAGGAAGGCAGTTATTTGGAGACGGTATCTGTCTGCATCATGTATAACTTTTTCTGCAGCTTCCTGCTTTGCTTTTCTCTGTGCTCCTATTTTCCTGTCTTCCTCACAGTTTATAAAACTGAAGCTAAATATCTTGGCAGCTATATTTTGCTCTCACCTTTCAGCTCTTAAATCTGAATGTAGTAATGTAAGGCTTTTGTATCTTTCAAACTTGGAATGACCTCCAGTTCTAAGTAGCAATAAAAACAGATGGAATTTTCCAGAAGGACACAAAAAGAGACTAAAGGAAAGGGAGAGAATTTGAGATGGAAGTAGAGAAGATCTTTGCCTTGAGAAAGAGATGGGCTGGCTTGAAATGCAAGAATAATAATTTAAGCAAAAGAGAGGTTCTGGGGATATTTTCCACAGTCTTTATGGAAAAGTGTATGAGAAATCTCTCCTCATTTCTAAAGAAACAGTAGAATTTTTTCTTTTGTTAGTCAATTGTGTAAAATGCAAATATGTTTTAGAAAAAGTTTGAGAAAGGTGTGAAACTTGATCTTTTAGCCAGTACCCCAATTTCCTACTATGTACGTGATCAAATCCATTCTGATAAAGCCTTAAAGGCAGAAGTTATAGGAGTGACATAATTTAGAGGCTCCATCCCACACCACCGTGGTCTTGGCCAGGGTTCAGACTGCAAGATTTTTAGTCCATTGGAAGGGCTCCTTTCCCTGACTGGCACAGGGTCAGAGAGGCTTGTACAAGGACCTTTAATTCCTTCATTCTTAGGTTATGTAGTGTTACAGAGAACTGCCATGGGCAATCTCTGTCCAAGATGAAGAGAAAATAAAACCAAAGGTATGAGAGGAAATGGGACCTGAGTTGAGCAAAAGCAGCTGTCCAAAGATACCTGTTTAATACCCAGTGCTGTTAGCTGCCTTGAATATACTTGCTCCTGACAGAGTAGGTGCCACTTGATATCAGCTGCAGAAGGCTACAAGCCCCCCACCCTGTCCCAATAGGAAAACTCTCTAGCTGATAGCTGCCTAACATAAAGATATTAAGGATTTTATATCCATGGCAAAATTTTCCAAAGAGCTGTCTCAGGCTGAGCATCCAGAATCAAAGGCTGCTTTTGAAAAGTTGACCCTGGCCTTTGGGGAGGCCCTGCAAATACTTTTCTCGTTTCCTGAAAGGGTAATTTGAATCTCGTTCTATATTCCCACATTGAATTAAATTGAAAGTGCCTCCACTGATATCAACAGTTTAATGAAAATTGCTGTTATTTCATGGAATTTTTTTTTTATAACCTAAGCTAAATGAGTTACATACTGCTGTGTGTATATACATGTGTGTACAGTAATTGAAAGTCTTTTTTTATTCTATTTGATTCAGTATTGAAGATAAGTTTTTCTTTCTCCTCTTTCTACTAGCATACACATAGCTTTATCCAGAAGGTTTTTCAGTTTCTGTCCTAGAGATATGTGAAATAAAACTGAAAGTACGATGGATTGGGAAAGAACATAGCATTTCTGCCCAAGCAGTTCAATATTCAGAAGTCTTGTGGTCTGTAAAAGTTATAAAGAGGGAGGTATCATACCCATTAGTCCAGAGGAAAACCAATTCTAGTGTTGATACCACATTACATTGTATTTCACTTTCTTCTTGATGTATTATTTTATAAATTGTAGTACAGTGTAGCGATTTTCATATTGAGTTTCATATTTCATCTCTGATCTTTTGTGTTGGGTTACATGGAGCTTAGTGTCTCGAGAAACACGAAATAATGAGAAAATTAATAATTTAAATGCTTATTTAACTATCTGCAGTTTGGTGTGGTAATCCTAATATAGAAAATTTGTTATGGCATAGATCTATTACTGCTTTCTCTATTACTGAGCTATTTGTAACCATATTTCACCTTAAAATGTGTAATAAATCACTCCTTAGTCATTAAGGAGTTTTCAGGGCACTGTCCATTTCCACAGTCTCAAAGTACTGTTTAATCCATTTGATCAAATGAGATTTACTGTAGCACTAACTTTTGTTGTTGTCTAACCACAGTTAGACTGCATTGCTCAGTAAGGAAGAATAGCAAAGGTTATTGATATGTCTATTGAAAAAGGCAAATTCTTCCTTGTTTCCCAGGAATCACATCCTCCCAAAAGATATGATGATTCTGACTTTGAAAAGTCACTTGAACTTCAGAATGGTTTTGCTATTCACTAAACAGTGAAGTTGCCAAATGTGAAGTGCCAATGTCTTAGATATTTTTATAACTTCCAGAATTTTATGGCATAACAGTGACTTCTTTAAAATGTTAAGTCCTCCGAGATTTTTGGAAATGGCTTTAAAAAATATAAGCTGAAAAAGAAAAGAAAAGAAATGTGCTAACCCATTTTTCTGCTAAAGAATCTTCAGTTTCCTGTTGCTGTGAGCAGATACAGAGGTTCACACTCTATAGTCACTTCATTAGTAACAATCTGAAGCAATTCTTTTGAAGTCAGTACAGTTAACCAGCTGTAAAACCAATGTTACTGAAATGAAATCCAGTCCTACAATTGATGTACTTTTCACCATGTACCACGCTCATTTCTTGTGCTTCTTTCAGATTCTCACTATTGTTCATAGTAAAACAGCAGTATCTCAGATACTGCAGAGTGGTAACCACTGGTAAAGTTATGTTCTTTATAGTGTTGACCACGGTGACTGAAGAGTGGCAAGTGCAGTCAGCATGCACAACTCATCTTGCTCAGAGGCATGCATGGCATGAGACCTTTTGGCAGCTGCCAAAGCACCCATTCCTCTAGAGCATATTGCATGCATTCTATACATTTTCAGTTCAGTTAGAAAAGAAGGCTTTTTCTACCAATCAGGGCAGTGTATGAAAATAATTCCATCTCTCCATGCCACATGCATCATGATTGTGGATGCGCTGAAGCAACAATAATCAATCTCAGTTAACTGGAGAACCTTGTCACTTGCTGCTCTT
Source organism: Haemorhous mexicanus (assembly GCF_027477595.1). Taxonomy (NCBI): domain Eukaryota; kingdom Metazoa; phylum Chordata; class Aves; order Passeriformes; family Fringillidae; genus Haemorhous; species Haemorhous mexicanus. The sequence goes on from NC_082346.1 coordinate 40,130,314, forward strand.
AGTCATGCAAAGTGTTGTACAAAGAAGCAGGAGCAATACAGCTTGATTTTCATGGAGGTATTATTGTACATAAGGTACTGAGAGGTTGTACATTATGACAGGAGCACAAGCTGCTCAGCGCTGTTCATTTTGCTGCGTTTTTATAAATGATTATGGAAGTCAAGTATAAGCTGTGTGGCTACACTACCAGCCAGAGTACCTTGGGCTTTTCTCCCACTTTCTTACACCCATGAAAGCAACTTGCAGAGGTGGCATTATCGGACTTTTTTTTTACTCCCAGTGAACTATTTTCTTTTTGTGGAGATTAGTTTAAAATGACCCAGTGCATATCCTATAAAATTTACTTCTCTGTTAGTGGTAAGTGGCAGCTGCCAGCAGAACAGTTCAAAGGTGCATGAGATCATCCATATTAAACAAAACAACCAAACATTCATTTGCATCCCATTTACCTTGAGGAAAGTTCAGCACAGGTTTAACATCAGACAACGCTTAGCTGTGTTGGGCTGTAAGGCCCTGAAAAGGCTGCTCTCCCTGCAGCAAATGGAAGCCTAAAACTTGGTGGGTGCTACTGAATTCGTTTCCAGTGAGAAAAAGAAATTAATTTGAAGCGTGAAAATCCTAAGTGCACCATGTGACAAAAATTTTGTTACATTCAGAGCTATAAATCTGAAGAAGAGTAACTTGTCTAATGAGAAGACCTGAACTGTGCAATAATATAGAATCTTCTGAAAGTCTAGTACTTCCTTTTAGAGTCTATATCTTTTAGGCTACAGGTTGAAATGAAGTATGCTATTAAACTGCTGCTTCTGGGTAGTAGGTTGTTCATGGTTTCTGTTGATTTTTGTCATCTGAAGTTGAAATTATTTTCTTAGGGATTTCTGTTGTTATTGCCACACTAGTCCATAGTATAACTAGGTCATAGTATAATTTCGAATGTTCTTGATTTCAGCTAAAGATTAGAAGAAAGAATAAATTAGATCATAGCTCTTCTTATAACCTTCTGCATAGAAGGAAAATATAATTCCTTTATTTTTGATCTTCCATGCTCGCAGCACTGCTGTAGTTAACCTGTCCATAACCTGACAACATACAGATTCATTTGCAATATCTTGTGATAAGAATGAATTAATGGCTAATGATAATGTTATTCAGAAAAATAAATCCTCTTTTTTTTTAGTTTATTCTGATAGAAAGTATATAAAATTTCAAATTGAACCCCTAGAATTCTGTTTGCGTGGGCTCAGTAACAGTGGTCATAAACCTTGCCATTGCTTTTTATGTAACAGATAGTGTGCTGGAATTTCCCTCACATTCCTTCACCATTAGCTTCTCACATCAGAGTCTCTTGCTTGCTTCCCGAAGACAAGGAAAGATAGCCAAGGTCTCTGTCTGATAAATGTCCTGCCCTGTAAAGCCCATAATTTTCTTTGTTTCTTCTATTAGAGCAGTTTCTTCCTGTGCATCTTCTTTCTCAGTCCACTTCTGTTCAGGCTGCCCTTGAACCATAGCTATTTTGTGGGGAGGTGGGAGCAGGTGGATGTGGAGTGGAGAGGACTGAAGCAAAACTCTAGTTGTCATGATGCCTTTCCTGCCTCAAACATCTTGTGTTAACCATTTTGTAAGTAGTTCTGGGGTAGTTTGTCTTGTTTCCATTCACTATAGGGTCTGTGATTACTTCTATTGAAATGAGTACTTAGACGTCATAGTTTAATGCAGTTAACAATACAGCTGTGGAATGAAAGATATATTGAAGAATTTCAAAAGAGGAGTTGTGACTGAAATACAGTAGTGAAAAGCTGACAGAGTTTATCAAAGTGCTGCAGTTTACCTTCACACAGAAGGAGAGTGGCTGCTTTTATATTCACTAATCCCCAAATAACCGCCAAGAAATATTAAAATACACATTCTATTAGTTTCATTTAATTTCTTAATTGCTCAAATTCAGTTTACCAATTTATTGCTGTGTGAAATGCTTAGAGGCGATGCGTACATTAAAGGGATTATTTACATGTAATCCCTCCCTCCCAAAGGATACAAACTGATCATTTATGAATCCTGATTTACACTCTGTAACAATACCAGATGAATGAAATAGTTACTGCAGATTGATGTAGCTCCTGAAAGTGCAATATAGCGTGAAGTATGATTTAGTACTAAAACTGAACTATCTTGTTTTCACTGATGATTTTTGTAAAGGTGTGTGAATTTGGAATGAACCAAACTAAAACTACTTGCTGCAATTTATTTTCTGAGAATATGTGCAATCGAGACATTAACTTTAACCTTGGGGAAAAGTCTATTTTAAAATGTAGCCCATGTTCTATTTGGGCTGTGAATTATTTTCAGCTAGGGTTATGGTTTTACAGGAAAGAGATTTATAATTAGTTTTAACATAATTGGCAGGGATTTACCATTGAGATGCAGCCTTACAGCTTGTTCCCTGCCTGTGGATATCACTGTTGGTATCTGTTTGCCACCCAAAAGCTGTGAAAACAAGATGTAATAAGAGAAAGGAGAAATCAGAAACCTTACCCACAGTGAACAAAAAGGAGTAAAATTTTGAAAAGCCTTTAAGTACATTATATAAAGAAAATGTCTTTAACCTGCAGTCTACTCATTACACACCTTTGCAGAGTGATAAAAACTACCTGCAGTTT